>NC_090069.1:3015259-3033054 GCF_038355195.1 Osmerus mordax | reverse complement strand
GGCTCATCTTCATCAATAAAAATACAGTGCGCTTGACAGAGGAGGTCAACGTACCTCTGTATACAGTACCAAGAGAGCCCCACTTACACAGCAACAGTAGACTACAGCGTGAGATGAAGAGATGATGTGACGACAACATGGTTCATGGTGCGCTCGATCGACTGATTAACCCCGCCGAAAAACACCCGTCGTTGCGATCATTGTTGTGTGCAGAGTGTTTGAGGGCCCCCTCTGTGAGAAGGTTTTTATAATCAGTTGTGTGATCTGCGTTGAAGAGCTTCTAATAAAAGGAACGGGGAAAGGGGCGCCACACGAAGATGTCAACTGTTGGAAATGACACTTGAATTCAGGTGTCGTCTGTTTGACATGACTCTGTAAGTTCTGCTACAGTAGCCCCCCGGCGGAAGCCAGGTTCCTGTGTTTTTCATACTGTACACATGCTGTTGGGTTTGAAAGTGGAGCTGCAATGTCACATTACCGGAAGCATAACTTTAAAGGAAGTCTCTTTCTCTCTCCTCCTCTCTCTCTTTCTCACTCTCTCCGACACACAACTCATACTCTGTACTAGGTCGATAGAGAGGTGAAGCAAAGTCTTTCACTTTGAGGAGAAGAAGCCCAGTCTCTCCTAGCAGTTCTTGCCATTCCAACCATGCCCTTCCCAGTACTGCACTGCACACCTATTAATGTGAAACTTGGACTTGCACCATTAAAAATAACTTCGGATTAAATAGAACGTTCTAAATAGAGTTTTGACGCAACAGCTGCGTATATGATTTCATATATGTATTTACAGTATGTTTACCGTGTAACGGAGAAGGTAAAATCAGAATACAAGAGACGTGTCTCTCAGTCTGGTCGCCATAGGCCCATCACGCAGTCGGAGGGGAAAGGTGAAACCAGACACTCAATGTCAGATGGAGGTTATGCACATCCTGCGTTTGACAGATGTTTTCAACCAGGGTGCACAATGTCCTGAATACATGTAACAGTCAGTACGTGCACAGACGTGTCCACATACTGGGTGTTTCATGCTGTTCTTGAGCACAAGCCCCTGTATAGCACAGCTGCTGCGGTATAATAATTCCTATTTAGTGTTACCCAATTTCCCAAAGATTATTCATGATAAAATCCCAGACTGAGAGAATTCCGAATATTATTTGAATATCTTACTTTTGAGGCGCAGAGATCTCAGTGAATATAATTCACGCCTTTATTTCACTATACCTTGTGAGCAACTTAGTCGACACACAACGTCAGGATTCCAGAGATAAACCACACACCTGGGAATACACCTAATCTAGTAGGTATTGAGTTTGTGATTGGCCCTCAGCATTTACCTTACAAATCATGGCTTGTACTCTAACACTGTTTCACATTATTCAGCTGCATTACTGATTCTCACTCACCAAAATGGAATGAGACCTGCTCTATGAAAAATGAATAGGAAACACAGAACTCGTCCAGTTTAATGACAATTCATGAAGTGCCTTGGTACCTCGCCCGTTAAATGTAAATGCATTCCAAGGCATCGTTTTGCCCTCTGTACTTTTCGTGATTCTTTTCCATATTTTTTGGCCCCGGATGAAAACATCTTAAAGGGATCTGGGTTTGAAGTGCACGATTCCAGATTGGTCAGATCTCTAAGCCTCAGTGAAGCCCTTGACCAGTCGGTGGTCAGAGCGTGTCATTATTTTTTGGGCTTCGGGGCAAGATTACTGCTGTTTGAGGGGGGGGTTTAATTTATCGATTTTGACATTTGATTTTCATAAAACACAAGAGGCAGCTGCACCTGGATACCTCTAAATTGACTGAAAAATTCTTGACTTTCCAAACTCTGAAAAAATCCTCCTGTTACTTTACAGAGAGGGGCGTGTTTTCGCTTTCCTTGACAGACCTTGACCCTCACCATTCTGGAGGTATCCGACCTTTTGTTCAACTGTTTGATTCTACAATTTTGGGGTTGTGAATGACGCAGTGATAAATATAACAGCTGTATTTTGGGGTGTCATTTATCCATACCTCCACCTCAGGAGGTTTGAATTCAAAGACCAACCGTCAACCCTGTTGTTGTTACAGAAGCTCTAACAAGTGAAGGTTTATCGATCGGTTCCGGACAAGTAACAAACCACCACAGCCCTGCATGTGTGTGTGTGTGTGTGTGTGTGTGTGTGTGTGTGTGTGTGTGTGTGTGCACTAAAGGAGCAGAGTATGATGGCAACTGTTTGTGTTCAAATGCTGTAATGCTTCCTTTCCGGACAATTGAAGGCATTGCTTGTTGAAAGATATTCAATCCCACTTCCTTTTCTCTGACTCTCTCTCTCACAAACGCACACAGGCGCACAAACACACACACAAAAACACACAGTTAGTCCTGCAGTCAGCATCCGGCAGTGTGAGGTAGTCGATAGGGAGGTGAAAGGAAGACCATGAGCCAGTCTGGGCTCCTGTGTGTCTAAAGAATCCTCCAGCTTGCAGGTGGCAAGAAAGTGCAGCCTAAGAGCAGGTCCCCGTGGGTCTGATTACCTCTGTGGCCCCTGGCCCCCCCGTCCCTGGGAGATGGTCTGGCCAGCTCTCCAAACCGCCAGCCCTCTCCCACCTATACAGACACACACATGCAGGCACTCGCACACTTTAACCAGGCACATTCACAGAAACCGCAGTTACATACTAGGCCTGACGTGCGAAACGCAAGTGACATACATGCCACTGAAGGTGAGGTCTGGCCCAATTAAAGCTGCATTTTGTCTTCCTGACAGATTCATAGGCACGTCAGCGACAGAGAGCGAGGCAGAGAAAAGGACACATCGGCAGGCCTGACCCCGCGTCGGAGACAGAGACGTGTGTGTGTGTGTGTGACAAGCTTCCATAATTGAGGTGCAGCGCGCGTCACTCGCCGTCGCGAGCGGTCCAGCACCACGGCGGCGTGGGGTTTCTCGTCCGTGACAGGCGTGAGGCGCCGTTCCGGCGAGGGCCAATACAGCCAGGTAGGAAGCGGGGGAAAGAGCCATTCAGACCACTCTCTACACCCCCCCCCCCCCCCTGCCCCCTCACCCCCCCCCCCTCCCCCGCCTCCCACTCAGCACTCTCTCCTCTCAGTCACTTCTTCAGAAGCCATTTTTAACCCCCCCCCCCCGCCCCCTACCCCCCTCCCATCCCCTCCCCACCCCCCACCAGTGTTATCTTGCAGTATCCAGCGTAAAGAACCATAGAGTGCTTTGGACTCCGGACTCTTAGATTTGGAGAGAGAGAGTGCATTTGTGTGTGTGATTATGTGTGTGCTTGCCAGTCAGATACCATTAGCCTGCTCTGAAACAGCTAGGAGTGCAACAGCCAGAGTGTAACACCTGACAGTGGATTAATATACTGTACGTTAGCTGCGCTCTTCGACATAAACTGTTTATGACTCATTGATTATGCCCCCCGTGAATTTTGTTTTGAATATAGTGCAGCACCTAACACTCTCTTAGGTGTGACACATCAACTGGGCTGTAAAGATGTTCATTTTTCTTCGTATCAAATGGAAGATATTTGTTTTACATTAGCATGCAAAAGCAACCGGTGATTCATGGTGCTGGCTCATATTGCCTGTTGATGTCTCTGGTTACAGATTTAAAGCATGTAATATGAACCCAACCAATACACACACTCTGCTCTCACTGTAGAGAAATGCATTGTTTTTTGGTCTGGGAGTGATTGGTTTGCAATCACCGAGCAGTAATCAAGTTATGCAGGGAGAGACGGGGGGTAGAGGAGGCGATGGGAGACACATGAGGAAACCAAATCACTTTTTCCTCAGAGAGAAAATCTATCTGTATCTTATTTACCTGGCCTGCCTTCTCCCATGGGCCTGATTACAATATCTCAGCTCAGATTACTGAAGCTATTATTAATTTACTTCATATAGAGAGAGCAACATATATTACTGTGTGTGTGTGTGTGTGTGTGGGGGGTGGGGGGGTGGGGGGGTGAGAGACAGAGAGGAAGAGGGAGAACCAGAGAGAGAGGGAGCGCTGCAGAGTCGACCATCGCGACGTGCAGTACTGTACCGACCCATAAACGTTAGTAACGCATGGCAACCGTTTTTTTTTCCTCTTCCTTTCTTCGTCATGCCTTTCAAATTGATTAATCAAGGTCTTTGAGTGTGCAGTACCAAAGGGCCCTTAAAGAGCAAAAATCAGCAATGAGAGCTCTTCACGTTTCAGCGAGGGCTGATATCTGAGAGAACGGTGAGAGACTTCCTCTTCAAACACCAAATGAGCACACTGACCCCCCGGAACCCTCTCCAGCAACAGCAACACGGGTAAGAGGAGAGAGAAGGGGGTGTCTCTAAGTGTCCCGCACTCCAATGCAACGCTTCGTAGACGCCAACATTTTACATTTACATTTAGTCATTTAGCAGACGCTCTTATCCAGAGCGACTTACAGTAAGTACAGGGACATTCCCCCGAGGCAAGTAGGGTGAAGTGCCTTGCCCAAGGACACAACGTCAGTTGGCTTGACCGGGAATCGAACTGGCAACCTTTGATTCCCTCACCGCTCAGCTCAGCTGACTCCCTGACTCCCACATTAACCGAAAGGTATATAATCTCTCTGACTTGAATCTCTTCCCTGAAAAAAAAACCCTGAATCAAGAGAATCTTGATTGAGAATCTTGATTGAGAATCTTGATTCAGAGAATCTTGGTAATTTTAGATCTTTGGAGATCCAAACTCTTAAAATGACCCTGCAGGGGGAGGTCAATACGAGGGCACCATCCCAGAGCATCAGTAGCAGGGAATGGAATTCCTTAATCTCTCCCCCTGACCCCAATTACACCCCCTCTGAGCATCCATTATGCAAACCTGTGACATCATCACCCTCCGTCATCACTCTTGGACTGTCGGCTGCCTGGGTTGACAGGCACAGGAGACTAATCGACAAATTAGCACTTCCCACCCACCTTTTCTGTTTATTTGATATCTAAGATCCTGTTTAATAAAGTCAAGCATGCTGTAAAAGGAGGATACCAACATACTACTGCAAAACATTCTCTATCAGAAATGGGATTGTTGGATCAATAATAATAGCATGTTTCCTTTAATCTCTCTCTCTCTCTCTCTCTCTCTCTCTCTCTCTCTCTCTCTCTCTCTCTCTCTCTCTCTCTCTCTCTCTCTCCTCTCTCTCTCTCTCTCTCTCTCTCTCTTCTCTCTCTCTCTCTCTCTCTCTCTCTCTCTCTCTCTCTCTCTCTCTCTCTCGGTACTTAAAAGAAACAAGCAGAATAGAGACCATGTTGGGTTTGTGTATACTTTAGCAGATCATGTAGGTTATTCCCCAGGTGCCCTTGTGTCTTTGTAATTGTAACTTTTCTTTCTTTTTGTTATTTGTTCAACAACTTTAGCCTCCAGGCTAGCAGAGCACCAGAGTAAGAAGAACAAGGCCATGTTGGTTAGACGTCTCTATCACGTCTTCAGCATAATCGCTTTGTGTTTACAAGGACAGAGTGGTCACAGATAACCTGCTGCGTTCTCTGTGTGTGTCTGCTGCCTCATCAAAATAGTCTGGTCCCCCCCCCTTTCTGCTATCTCCCTCCCTCTCTCCTGTTTTCTCTCATTCCCTCCTCTCTTTCCCCTGTCTCTTTCCCTGTCTCTCTCTCTCTCTCTCTCTCTCTCCTCTCTCTCTCTCTCTCTCTCTCTCTCTCTCTCTCTCTCTCTCTCTCTCTCTCTGTCTCTCTCTCCCTCTCTCTCTCTCTCTCTCTCTCTCTCTCTCTGTCTCTCTCTCCCTCTCTCTCTCTCTCTCTCTCTCTCTCTCTCTCTCTCTCTCTCTGTCTCTCTGTCTCTCTCTCTCTCTCTCTCTCTCTCTCTCTCTCTCTGTCTCTCTGTGTCTCTCTCTCTCTCTGTCTCTCTCTCTCGCTCACTCCATCTTGCTTTGTCTTTTCTTTCTCATCCCCTCTTCTCCCATTTGTCATTGTAGCGCCTCTATCCTCATTTGATCCTTTTAAAGGATCTTGTGTTAGCATACTGCTCATAACAAAACCCAGACATGTTTCCTTCTAGATAATGTATGCACATTGAAGCTAATATTGGTCGAAGGGAATATGGTCGCAAAAATGCTTCTGTTTTTTGGTTTCAGAGATGAACGCTCCAGGCATTTGATATTTTGTCTGATCTCAGATGCATTTTGTTGCAGGTGCAAAGTTTGCCATTGTACATTTACATTTAGTCATTTAGCAGACGCTCTTATCCAGAGCGACTTATAGTAACTACAGGGACATTCCCCACCCAAAGCAAGTAGGGTGAAGTGCCTTGCCCAAGGACACAACGTCATTTTGGCACGGCCAGGAATCGAACCAGCAACCTTCTGATTACTAGCCCAATTCCCTAACCGTTTAGCCACCTGACTCCCTAGTAGAAGCCCCTACCTGTCCAGTACAATACGTATTCAATCAATAACATCAATGTTTCCAATTAGACGTAACCTTTGGCCACATGAAAAGGCATGTTCAAATGTTTGGATGGATTGGGACTGTAGACGCAAAACTCCCTAAGCAAACAATGGGGGGATAATGAGAGTCTCCATAAATCATGTGTTTTTCATCTTTATGTCGGTGAGCATCCATCTTAACCTCGGTGAATTATTGATTTAATCACTCCATAGTTACTCATTTCCTTTCACACAACCTCTATTTGTATCGTCGGCACCTAATGATGCCTTTGAGGTTCCGTAATCTGGGCCTTTGTCTCGCCATGAGGAGCTGAGTGCACCTACTATAAAAAGTGTTTCTTATTGAATGGCATCCAAGTTGTTTAGGTCTAAGAGCAGACGCTCTTATCCAGGGCGACTTACAGTGACTACAGGCCCCCGAATTAAGTAGGGCGAAGTGCCTTGCCCAAAGACACAACGTTATTTTGCACAGTGGGGAATTGAACCGGCAACCTTCCGATTACTAGACTGATTCCCTAACCGCTCAGCCACATGACTCTCTTGCTTGCACTGAATTGATCAAATGTGCAAAAGTGATTCGGCCGTTTTTTAACAATGTACTAATGGAGAAAAACAATCATGCTGGCAGGGCAGTGAGTTGAGTGCTTTTTAATGGAGTCTTAAATGGTGTAATAGAAACGCACATAAATTGTGGTCTTAACGAGAATGAAGGGATACAAACAGCAATGATTAGAGGTCATATGATAAAGATGTAATTAAAACAGCACAAAAAAAAGGAAAAGATCGTATTGCTTCTTGCACTGTAGGTCTTTTCTGCTAGTGTACATATGGAGCTACATCTTACAGCATAGGCCGCATACTCTAGACTGACACAATTTTGAGGATTTGCTACTAAAACCACATGACGATCTTGATCATCACAATAAAAAAGTTATGAAAAAAAGTGTTCAACTATTATTTTTTACACACCTCGTATATTAAGGAAGCTGTCCATTTCATTACATTTACATTTAGTCATTTAGCAGACGCTCTTATCCAGAGCGACTTACAGTAAGTACAGGGACATTCCCCCAAGGCAAGTAGGGTGAAGTGCCTTGCCCAAGGACACAACGTCAATTTACACGGCCGGGAATCAAACTGGCAACCTTGAGATTACTAGCCCGATTCTCTAACCGCTCAGCCACCTGATTCATTGACACAACAGTAGCGCCATGAGATTCCAAGAGACACAAAACAACTATGTGGCTAAGAATTACGGTGATAATATTGAAAGAGACACTTTGTGAAAAAGGCCATATTAAAAACACAAATCTGAACTCGACAGAGGTGGGACTGGCGGAGCGGTACACATTCTGAATATAGAGAGGTTTGCTGGCCACACACCCCGCAGATCACATCACTGGTTGTTATTATCAGAGCTATGACAAGTCCTGGGGCCACAAGATGTGTCTCCTCATAGCTGTCTCTCATTGAATAATTGTGACTGTGACATGAAGACCCTCTATCAGAGGGGCAATTATTCCTTCCTTTTTTAAGTCAATACATCATGGATGCTGTAAGTCAATACAGCATCCATGGTTGATGACACGACAGTGAACTCATTCAGTCTAGCTTAGACCTTTCATTGTCACATACGTTGAAGCTTAAATTAAAGATGTGCAAAAGTTAAGTCAGCAACTTATGTTGTGTTTGAATATATATATTACGATTTTGAAACATAACTGAGGCAGAATTGATTTGGTTTGTGGGCTGATGGTTAAGAATAGACAGACAGATAGACAGATAGACAGTGGTGGTGCGATGAACTGGCCTGTCACGGTGTTGTCTTTTGTTTTTGTCAACCCTTGAATGGCAAGACAAAATTACATGGGGAAAAAAAATAGTTTATCAAGCTATGTCTGCTGTAACTCAATTGTACCATTGAACAGTCAGATCTCATTCTCGCATGGGAAATGTAAATAATGTCTTTTAAAAGGACGTTGTTAAAAAAAAAAATATTAAAGTGACATGATTATTTATTATGATTATTTAACATCACGAAGGAAATTATTGTACAATTCCAATGAAAACTTGAACGATCCTTGGTCCTGGTGAAGTTCTTAAAAGGACAGTTCACCCAAAAATAAAATAACAATTCTATTACCTGTAGTGCTATTTATCCTTTAAAATAGTTTTGGTGTGAGTTGCCAAGTTTTGGAGATTATGGCCAGATATCTGAATTATCCTGAATTTAATGGAACTAGAGGTGCAGTTCTATGGGCGTATGTGAAGCCCTCTGTGACATGCTTGCGTGTAAAAAGTGCTATACAAATACATGTTGATTTGATTTGAATGGAACTAGATTGGGCCTCCTTTCTGTGAGTAGATGCATGCTTCCTTTGGTGCAGTGATATGGCTGGCGGGTCTAGTTCGGTAGAATATTGCTTCCTTGGACTACAGGTAAGAGGACATTTTGTTGTGAACTGTCCCTTTAAGACTGACAATGAAATCCCTCTCCCTCTATCCATATTTGATGCCTTAACTTTAGTTTATATTTTCTTCATTTACATATAATCAACACATACTAACCAATATGTAGCACACATTCATCCCTATCCTTAAAAGGAAAAGGAATATGCTCAGTTTAGCTATGATCTGTGTGTCTGGCTGTCTTCTCTCTTCTCCTCACAAGCACTTTTTTACCACCATATATCTTATGTATTTTGAGTTTTTGTATGTATGTGTTTTAAGTTTTGTGTATATATGTGAAGCACCTTGACAGTCTGAACTAATTGCCGTGTGGATTAATAAAGCTAGAAAACTAAACTTAAAGCACCTTGTTATAGCCAGGATAGTTCTTTTCGATTTATAGTACTGCAGCTGTTTTGACCTAGCGCCATTAACTTCCTCCTAAAGGAACAATTACCAAATACACACTTTTACCACATCGAACCACACTTTGTTACTGTGCAGAGACTTGCTTTTGGACCACTTCTAAATCACACTTTAATCACAAAAGACCTACGTACATGTCCTTATTGTTGTGAGTCTTCCCAGTCTGGTTAATAATCTGAACACTGTGCTAACAACAGTGTTAGCAGATGTCTTGTCTTGGACCCTATACTGCTTGGTGCTTGTTACTGTTGACAGATGAGGCATAGTACCTAATGAGCTCAGAAGCTGCAGGTTGGAGTGAGTATCAGATACCAGGGTAAGGATTCCCCTGTGAACCCCTACTGGTGCTGGTGCTCTCTCTCTCTCTATCACGTTATCCATCATATCTGCATCTACCATGAACACTATTTATGGTTCTTGAACATTAACTCACCATATGCACAGAATTTTACGAGGAGACATGCATCAGTGTATTTGCATGCTGTGCTGTTAACAGCCGTGTTATTACCCTGACTGAACACCTCTACCATCACACATACATTACCATGTTAGATTAAAGAGGCACAGTGTGGAGAGCAACAGGGGATATTCAATTGCATCAATATCAAACATCTATAGAGGCAACTCCCAATTAGGATGACATGAAGAGATGACACGAACGTGTTTTGACATTTGGATACTTTTATCCAATTTTTTTGCTACTGATCTCGTTTCAGTAAACCAAGTCAGTAACAGCAACAAAAATGTATCATTTTGTTTACATTTCGTGTGAAGTGTCTAATAAAAGACCTGTTGACAAATTACTTCACAGGAAAGCGAAAACTGATAATCAGTTTTCGCTTATTAAAAGCCCAAGCTTGTTTTGCACAGGGACTTCTTACATGTATTAGATTTGTGTCTAAACATAATGTACATGTATATTCTGAGTTATTATATCTATTGAATTTGCAGTTTGTGGTAAGCATGATACCGACAGTGGGGTTCTATATCTTCATGATTAGCTTTGTGGGTGCGTGTGGGTGCATGTATCTGAGCTTTAGGTACAGCATAGGCCTTCAAATCCTCGAGCTTGAGCCGTTTGTGTGTGCCGGGGGGCTGGAGGAGGGTGGGCGGTGGGGGGTCTTGGGGTAAACCAGTCAGTGCATTTCCCTGTGTAAAAAAATAATAAATTAAAATCCATTCCTCGAACAAGCATCATTTGGTGCCAACTGTGTCTGTTGGAAACATGAGAAACGATCCCTATACCTGCACGGGTGGCCTTAGCCAAGTGCATTTTGGCCATCCTGGTGTTGTTTATCTAAAGGGACCTTGCTTGGGAAGAAAAACAGAGCTGAGAAAATCTTCTGCCATTTTCTGTAGAACACTGCTTTGGCACACTACATCCACATGTGGGTTCATTTTTTTAGAGGAAACCTTCAAGAAACAAAAGGATATGTGATACGTTTAACATTGTGTATGATATTTCACATATGGAGCATTTGGCTCTTAGTCATCAAGTGTACCTCTTTATGGGAGTTTCTGTCATCGCCTGAACAATTTCCATTTTTTTCCACTTAAGGCTTCTGTGTCCAGCAGAGTAGATGAGGCCCAATGGCGTTGGACTGGAGGTTAGACACAGCTAGTAGCGGCTGCTCCACCAGGGATGTTTCTAAGTGAATACTTTGAGGCTTACACTGTACCGACCATTTTCCTTCACATTTCGATCAAGCTCAGCTCATTCCGCACACGTCCAATTTGTACAGTTTCTTAAAACCCCTTCTTTTAGCCCTGTAAGACCCCTGGTTGTAAAATTACAACGTCACATTTAGCTCTATAATGGCTAACAAAAAATGTGTTTTTTGGAGAGCTAAAGGTGATGTTGTCATTTTAAACCGGGTCTTACAGGGTTAGGCACTGTCAACGAACCACTCATGCTCTGAGGGATTACAGTTGTATGCTTTCTTGGTCTAATGATATGTCTGGGGCACAATGTACAGGGATGTCACTTCAAACTAACTGGGGACCACAGTCATTAAAGAACAATAGCCTATCATAAACTGGACAATTCCTAACACAGACCTTGTTTCAGAGTGCAGAGGTGGTCTCGCGCATCTAATAAAAACTAGCATCATTTCCCAGAGTGCGAAAGCCAATCAGCACCTGTCTTTAATCAGTGCTAGATCTAGTTTAGTTTATTTTGGATCCGCCAGCGCCACCTCATTTTCCAACAGTAGGATACTTTGCTTCGTCATTTGATGTTATTCCTGATGTTGCACATGCTTTGCAAGAATCCTCGCCCTGTGGAAAAACCGCAGGAGGGCAAGGGAAGTGAACCCTCGGTCAGCGGACATTCTTCCTCACCCTGGACCGACCCAGAATCCTCCTGGTGAACTGCTACTGAAAGGGGATGAAGAAAAATCCATATTCAAGTTGGGGACATTGAGCGCTTGCCCTGGGCCAGCCTCCTCGAACACAATAAAGTATCCACTCTTTCATAAGAACAGAACAAAGAAAATGCTACACAAATCTCTGCAAAAACCCTGTTGGCACAATGGCCTGGTGAAGCCTTTGAGAGCTTGTTTTGGAGGCTATACAAGGAGAGATACTTTGCTGTCAACATGGTTTGGACAACACCCTCTGGTCATACGGTATTCGCATGAGAATTCAGTGGGATGGAAACATGATTACAACCTCCCTGGTCCATCCCAAGACCTTTTGTGAAACATTTCTTTATTCAAAGTCAGTGCCACGTTTCCTTGAGCCATGTAACTAGTGGTAGGGCACAGCTGAGGATAATCTTCAGCACATTGACCCTGATGCTTGTGTTAATATGAGAGCCCAAATAAGTTGTTTCACAAGTATATTTAATTGGACAGGGTATGCCAATTACTAAGTCTACTGTATAGTCAATTATGATGGTTGGGACCCGCCTAGTGTGTACTTGAAAGAGTTCCTCTTTATCGAAGGGAGCCAGTCTTAAAAAGACTTCAATCACTCTTTCATCTTCTCTCTATGGGAAAATAATTACTTTATCCTAGACCTCCCTGCTATCCAGCAGACAATGTTGCCTCATATTGAGCAACCAAAGCGTAGCAAGGCCGCAATGCAGGGCATTCACTCTTTTCGTCACACTTAAGATCACATTAGACACCATATTAGATTTAATGACTGTAGGTTTTTAATTAAGGTAATTTTTACGGCATGGTCTCCCTGTGAGAATGTAGTAAAAGTCTCCATCTAATGTTTCCTGTGGGGGTAGTCAAAGCGGTCATGTCATGTATGACTCCTATATTCAGTCTCCCGCCTGCAAATGCTTTCAGAAATAACATAACAGCCACATTCTAATGCAGCCTTCCTGCTGTGTCGGATGGAAATCAGTGGATCCGACAGAGATGGTAGAGGCAGGGGTCTTTGGGCGGAGGGACATGGCCACCCATGTCCTGTGTGTCATTGTACTGAGTGGAACAATCTGAAACGTAGCAGTTCAGTTTAGCACCTCTGAATGATGTGACCATTCTACAGTGGGATTTGAATTTGAAACTGTGAGAATTTCTGAGATCGCTGGTCAACAGTGATGTTTTTGAACAAGGCCAGTCACCTACAGAACATATGTTGCCATGCAGGTGATGCAGAAAGAGCAGTGAGGGAAGATATAAGTGAGCAAAACACTTCTGGCTAAATGTGATGCCCTTCACACATGGCCCACCGATTGGGATCCAGGCCATGAGGGGTATTAAAAGCAAAAGTTTGACTTTAGAAATGTTGTCGAGTACTTAACCTTACCCAACAGGCTGGGCTATTCGAAACAACCCATTGTATTTTTAGAAAATATAATTGTGTCTGTAAAAGTCAATTGCAGTGATTTATATGGACTGCTAGTTGTGGATGAGTTCTCTGCTGAATGGTTAATAGAGAAGATAATAATGGCATACCTTTTAACCCTTGTGCTGCCTTCTGGTCACATGACCCAAAGGTTCATAACGAACCATCGTTGTTTTTACCCAATACAAAAACAAATAAAAATAATGTTCTTTTAACCTTCGCAATGTGGGGGGGTCTGAGACAGCCCAACGGTTAAAAGAAAATGCTTTGTTTTTGTATGCGGTAAAGTTGGCGAAAATACGACGGTGGGTCACAATGACTAATGGGTCAGAATGACCCGAAGATAACACAAGGGTTAAATGTTACATTTTGTATCTTGCATTTTGCACATTTATTTAAGGTAAACATGACCGTTGGCACACTTTTAAAAAGTATCTGGTGGTTTTTCTACTGCTTAACATCACAATAGTTAAACATCCTTGCAGGTGGAAAAAAAACTGCTAGAATTTTCTTTTTGAAACAGGATTCCATCCATTTATTTACATTTTAACTCCCAGCAAGCTTCAGTTTGACTGCTTTAGTCCTCAAATGTACCTTTTAAATTTATGTTGGCTCCTTCAGTTTATTTTTTAGTCCACCACTATTGTGAAATACTGAACACATTACTAGGTCTCTGAAATGCTTTTATGATGGTTGTATTATCAAGTCGAAATTTCTGAACTGATGAAGCCTTCCTTAAAGCCAGGATGCCCATGAGCATCTCCCATCGACTCCTCCACTAGCCCCAAAAGGGATTTCAGCATAGACGTCTCTCATCCTCCTTCCCCTACTCTCTCTCTCTCTCTCTCTCTCTCTCTCTCTCTCTCTCTCTCTCTCTCTCTCTCTCTCTCTCTCTCTCTCTCTCTCTGTCTCTCTCTCTCTCTCTGTCTCTCTCTCTCTCTCTCTCTCTCTCTCTCTCTCTCTCTCTCTGTGTCTCCCTCTCTCTCTGCCTCTCTCTCTGCCTCTCTCTCTCCCTGCCTCCCTGCTCCGTGTGAGCCGAGAGCGCATGGCTAGCGCTGCCTAATTATTTCACTCTGCCTCTCCCTCACAGGCTTCCCGATCGCCGAAACATACACACCACTCTGACTGTCTCTGCATCCGCACTGCGAAGCCAAGATGCAGTTTCTACCCGACCAAGGCTGAGGCGGCGACAGACCTCACCAAATGTGAACGTTATCAGTTCAGGGTAACCTGTTACTGGTGACACGGTCAGCAACGACAAATGCTTCAGACCCGCGCGCAACATCCCCGGGTCCGTTGGGGAGGAAGACGCCTCAAGCAGTGATGGGACAGTTCTCTGGAGGAGGATGCTTGAGTTTCGGCATTCTCGTGTTCCTGGCTTTGCAGCTCCCGACAACAGTGGCAAGAGGTAGGCATAGACCAGGTAGCCTACACTGTCTCTTATTTCCTAGTTAGTGAGCTGTTTCAGTACCACTGTTAATAGTAAATTGGCTAGGCTACAGTATCAGAACATTTTCATTTATCTTTACTCAATCCCGTAAAAACCCCCAAAAGAAACTCATGTCAGACGTAGCCGACTTGCATGGCAGTTTGGGGAAGGTGTTTCTCGCCATACTGGTCAAATGGAAGTTGTACTTTGAATTTGTAGGGCAACCTTCTCTCTGTGGGCAATAATCACTGTGATTTATTATCAAGTTTTACGCAGATTCACATATAATTCCACGAACACTGAGCACAATGCCATTTTGGAGACTAACTATTCTTAAACCATAAGTGACTATCGTCAGGTCTCTGAAACTCGCCCGTTTAAAAGAAGCTGTAAATCCAGAATAGGTTTAGCTCACATGTCTGCAGACTTGTCTCACCTCCAGTCAAGCAACAGGCGCAATTGGCTGTGCACGGACACTGGAATTGGATGATAACGTCTATATCGAATAACGTTTTCACGCAAGTTGCAGCCTTTAGTGAATAATTGTTACAAGGCGTTCATGTCCAGAGTCTATTTGCATTCAAATGCGATAACTCAATTTCTTTGCGCGGTGGTCGTGGTATATAACCGCGGCACATTCACAACACGTTGTGCTTGAAATGGTCGCCCAGGTCATCTCAATAGTAAATGCCGAAGCAGGAACCAAATGAAGGACGACAACTCCGTGGAGGTTCTAGGTGTTTTGAAGAGTTAATTAAAACTGTGCTCATTGCGCACACATTGTTTCCGTTCATCGACCGTAGACTGTGACAGTATTGACTTTTATTTAGATCGGTCAGCGTGAGGGTCACCGGTCTCAAATCATTGCATCTATAGAATCAGTAAGCTCTGATTTATAACACTCCTTTGCCTTTGGTTTGTAGCACAATATTTCAATATATATGTAACC
Organism: Osmerus mordax; assembly: GCF_038355195.1. Classification (NCBI taxonomy): domain Eukaryota; kingdom Metazoa; phylum Chordata; class Actinopteri; order Osmeriformes; family Osmeridae; genus Osmerus; species Osmerus mordax. The sequence continues at coordinate 3,017,581 of NC_090069.1, read as the reverse complement.
CTCATATACTTTTTAAAAGAACGTTCCCTTAAAGTTCTATAAGGAAATATTGTTTCCGTTGGATTGCCAAAAATTGATTAGTCATGACACATTAATAAAGTTTTGTTTGGTCTCAAAACGAACCTTCGGTATGTCTGGTTTTCCACTATTGAATCAACCCTGACCCCATGAAATCCATTTAACTTATACCATCTCTTACAATGAGGCATTTGCAAGTCAATTAGCAAATTAGGCCTAAGGGGTTCATTTTTTGCATCTCAAGTATGGAAATTAACTTGAACTTGAATAATATAAATATTTGATTAGTGATATATTCTGCTTCAGGGTTTGAAGCAATGGTTACATTTGGAGATCTAGGACGATCTGCACATAGGGTGGCCAAGGGGGGGCCTGTCTTGGACATTGCTCCAAGTGGCAAATGACACCTATGTTAGTCACTTTCACCCTTGTGAAATAGAATAAGATTCCTCAACCTTTTGTAAACACTATATTTGACTTTGCTCAAAGAGGAATAACATGACATCTGCGGTATAAACTGTACAATTGATTCTATCAGCTTCTCCTTGGAGGGGGGAGGGATTTGTCATCACTGATGACAGTAAACATGTCTACTGTAACACTCTAATATGTTCATGTTAGGTGGATTGTTTTATCCGCAGTACAGTAAATACCGTTAGAGACACATTCGAAGGGAAAAGGCTGCAGGCGCAGTGAAATGAAGTGATCTGAGTGTTTGGTGGAGAAGAACCGACACTGAGACAGGTTTCACATGCTTTTGATGTTTCTGTTGCGCCTCACCATCTGACATGAGAGAGAGAGAGTCATGAATAAAGGGCTATGGAGTCATTTGCAGGACTGGCCATGTTTTATTTATGTCAAAAATGGCCGCCTCTCAAGCCGCCACTTTGATTCCTCAGACTTTTTTTTTTTTTTTTTTTTTTACAACATGAGAGGGATTCATCGCTAGTGCATTCTGGGATGGCTGTTTTTTTTGTTGTCTTGAGGCTTGTGGTGTGTCTGCTAACACGCTGTAAACAATATCACGTCACCCAACCATTTTCGGAAACATTCAAGCGTTTAAAATGTTTCTGAATTCTTTCGAGCCGTCTCCAAGTTTCAAGACGAACTCTGGTGGTGGTACCAACTGTTCTGCTGTTGTGTTGTGGAGCAGTATGTCTGAATGTGGAAAGGTAGTTGAATCTAGAGTGTGGCCTACATGGATCCTTTCGGTTACTCATTCTGATCCAGAGATGAACCGTGTTTGATGATGCTCCATCCTGTGTGGGATGGTCCCCGAAGTGCTTAAGACCGATTGGTGCAAAATGTTGAGACTGTTTGATTGCTACAACAAGACTCCTTGTAAATCTACTGTCTGTGTTGTCATATGCTGTGTGCTTGGGTGGATTTGTGGATTATTGTAATTCCAATCTTGTTAGACAGTGGATTTGGGTTTCTTTGGAAATCTCCATAGAGAATTTCAGATTTCTGGCTTAGATCAAATGCTATTGTCACTAACACCCTTACGAATTTCCCCAGTGATTGGTTACAGTGTGTGTGCGTGTGTGCGTGTGTGTGTCGGAGAGAGACAGCAAGAGCTGATGTGTGCATTCAAATTGTTTTCAGAGGAGAGTGCAAGCCTCACCGAGTCAGGTGGCTGAGCGGTTAGGGAATCGGGCTAGTAATCTGAAGGTTGCCAGTTCGATTCCCGGCCATGCAAAATGACGTTGTGTCCTTGGACAAGGCACTTCACTCTACTTGCTTCGGGGGGAATGTCCCTGTACTTACTGTAAGTCGCGCTGGATAAGAGCGTCTGCTAAATGACTAAATGTAAATGTAAGCCTCGACTGTTGTCACTTTCCCTGTCTTCTGCGGATTTGACGCTGTGCTGTGTCTGCAGTGCTGTGTCGCTGTGCTCTGTGAAGCCACAGGGCTCAGGATGGGATCCAAGCTTTCGCTACTGTCAAGCATTTCCTACCAGTGCTGAAAGAGGAACCTGGGTGATAACTGCCCAGCCACAATTCACCACGCACTGCCTCACCAGCTGACTCGACGCTGCTGCCTCCGAAAGCAGGATTTGCACCATTTCGGATTACTTACAATGTCAAACACTCGCATTCTTTGTGCTATTCTCTGCCTCTATCTGTAGTTCTCTCTCTCTCTCTCTCTCTCTCTCTCTCTCTCTCTCTCTCTCTCTCTCTCTCTCTCTCTCTGTGAATCTCTCTTTCTGTGTAGGTCTCTTTCTGTGTATCTCTATATATTTAACGTTAGCCCTTGCTCTTTTACCTATGGGAGGCTTTGATTCATAAATTCTTCCTTCTTCCT
>NC_090069.1:3005259-3010259 GCF_038355195.1 Osmerus mordax | reverse complement strand
AGATAAAACACCCCCCCCCCCAGACAGGAGATAAAACACCCCCCCCCCCAGCACGGTATCCAAGGTCAGAGGGGTCCCCACTCTCACCCACACTGAGATGAGAACACTGTGGTGCTCCATCATCCACGATCAAACACAGGATGCTCTGGGCAGCATCACCCCCCCCACACAAGGACACTTCAAAGCAACCCGCCGATTTGAAGATGCCGTGGCAGCGGACAGAGAAAAGCCGGCAGAGGCGGGGTGTGGTTGCGTGCCACCACTAGGCCCAGACCCCCTTGTTGTGATATAATAGCTCCAGAACACCGACTCCGCTGGAACGAGTCGCGCCGCTTTACGGCCCTTCAGGTCAGGCCACCCCGGCGCGGATCTTGATCATCACCGCTTGGGAAGCGGGGGCGAGGCCGCCGCCGTCTACCGTGATGCCTGGCGGGGGAATTAGGGTGTGCGTGAGAGAGGGGGCCAAAGAGCAAGACTCTTCCTCACGCTCTCCTTAATTCGCATTAGGCTAATGGGAAGGCGCTCTCGTTTTGGAATCTCACTTCTGCGGCGCGGAGGTGACGCCTGGGAAGAGGAGGCTGGCTAATGAAAAGGTAATGACGGACCCGCTCGTCGCCATAACGGCCCAATTATTTCCGAAAATGAGATTCCGCCAAAGCGAGAGGATTGCATTTTTTCTCCACTCTTCCTCTGTCCCTTCATGGTTTATAACGAGCACTTTTGAGTCTTTTTTTTTTATATGTAGTTTTTCAGTTTTGGCCCTTAATTTGTGAGGTGAGATGCAGGGAGCAAGATCGCAGGTGAAGGGGGGGGTGGGGGGGGGGGGGGGGAGTGTACATTTTATTCTACTCTGAAGGGTATTCGACGGAGGCCAACAGATCCCATGTGCTTGCACACGCTATTGATTTTCATTTCCGTGGTCCATTCTCGATCATAGCTGCCCATCTATTTCTCCATGCTCGTGCTTTCAATTATCATTTTTTCAAGCTTTTCTCCCTTTCTGTCCACCAAGCAGATTGGAATTTCCGTATTATCTGCTTCGATATCTGCTCACCTTAATCCGACTGGGTGGAACATGCCCTGAGGTTTACCGATATCAAGGCAGTTGGCAAATATTGGTGTTTATCAAGCATCGGCTCACAAATGTTGATTTAGTAGATCAACGGTTCCTCGTGGCTCACGGTGGACATTTGCATTTTATTTTATTGTCTTTGGACAGCCAGTGTTTGTTCCATCCTGCTTTATATATCCGTCTCTCTTTATCACTCTCTCTTTATCTGCTCTCGCGCTCTTTAGTTTACTCATTCATCTTCTGTCTTTGTCTCTCTCTCTCTCTCTCTCTCTCTCTCTCTCTCTCTCTCTCTCTCGCTCTCGCTCTCTCTCTCTTTCTCTGTCTGTCTGTCTCTCTCTTTCTTTGTCTGTCTGTCTCTCTCTTTCTTTGTCTGTCTGTCTGTCTCTCTCTCTTTCTTTGTCTGTCTGTCTCTCTCTTTCTTTCTCTGTCTCTCTCTTTCTTTGTCTGTCTGTCTCTTTCTCTATCTCTCTCTCTCTCTCTCTCTCTCTCTCTCTCTCTCTCTCTCTCTCTCTCTCTCTCTCTGTTTGCACGTATCACTCTACCTTTATACACACTCTACTGAGGGTGGGAAGGCATACTGATAATGTGTTGGAGAACATCCACAATGTGATGGACTGTGTCTCCAAGCACCAGACAAAGCGCCGAAGCCGTGAGTGAAAAGGCTGCATTTAAAAGTCCTATGTTGTGGAGGGCCCATGCTTTATGAGGAATCCTCTCGGTTCGGCGTCCATTGCGTTTAACAAGGGCTGAGACCTCAGTTCCCCCACGTAATCCGGACACTGCCCTTCACTATCTTCACCTTGAAGGCCGTGGTGAAGGCTTTTTCACCAGGTGGCCCTCTCACAAGTCCATGGGTTCAGGGACATACTGTGAGTCCTTTGCAAGTGCAGACCAGTGTCATAGCAGCCATGTTCCATTGTGAGGTCTACATGGAATATCACTGCGCTACAGTAGATTTACTTACATTTACATTTAGTCATTTAGCAGACGCTCTTATCCAGAGCGACTTACAGTAAGTACAGGGACATTCCCCCAAGGCAAGTAGGGTGAAGTGCCTTGCTCAAGGACACAACGTCATCTGGCACGGCCGGGAATCGAACTGGCAACCTTCTGATTACAAGCCCGCTTCCCTAACCGCTCTGCCACCTGACTCCCTACTTGTGTTATTATTACATATATCTCTATATATATTTATATAAATATCCCGAGGGGGTATGTATTTTAAGGGAGCTGTCTAAACAGATAAGCACAAGGTCACAGTCAAGAAATTGAAACTCTTTTGACAATGCCCCCACTAACAACAGCAATGTCTGCACAATAGGAACTACAAGGTACAGTATAGGGCGAGCCAGCATGGAAACGTCCTAGAGCTTACAGTAGGTTTGATGATTCCCTAAGAAGCCTGGCCCAACGAGAAACAGTTTCAGGATCCATAACCTAGCATCCACAGGCCCGGGCTTATTCAATCCCAACTGTTGTGGGTTTGGTGATTTAAATGCAATTTTGTGGGTCAATTTATCTAGTGCAGCCAACTGTCCCCGTAATGCTGTTTTGATTGAGTGTGCGGTGCATGCGGCTGCATTTCCATTTTCCAATAGACCTCGCTCATTCTGAAAACCGTTCGGCGCGTTTACACGTACTTTGGAGATGTGGTCAGACGCCGAGCTCCATTTAGCTGCGTCGTGTTAAAGCGTCCATTTTAATGTGTATTGACTGTTTTTGTATTACTATGTTTGACCGGGAACGATGATTCTCATTAGAATCATCGTTTCACATTCCGCTGTTCCTTGTGGTTTTGTTCGAAAAATATATTCATGGGGCTCTCGCGTCGATGTCATTCCCAGTCTGTTTAGACTTTTTGGTTGAAAGCCGGAATCTGAAACTTTTCTTGTGGAAGTTTGTCAGGAACAAACTTCCCATCATTGGGTATTCTCTTTCAGATCAGGTGATGTTTTCACAGATTGATTCCTGAATCCCCCCAAAAACTAAAGCTCCTCTTTCCATCTTCCCCTCCCTCCCTCCCTCCCTCCCTCCCTCCCTCCCTCCCTCCCTCCCTCCCTCCCTCCCTCCCTCCCTCCCTCCCTCTACACTGCAGGTAACAAAGCATTAACCTTTAGCCGGTGCCCTCTGAAATGAGGGCCGGGGCTGTGGGAGCTTGGAGTCTCCCTTGGTCTCTCTGGTTCTCGCCCCTGTGATCCCTGCTCACGCGCCCAGAGAGGGGGGGCTCGGTGTGGGGGGTAGCCTTTGATCTTCCGGGGCCTCTCCCAAGCCACCCCTTATGCCAAGCATGGGGGCGTGTGAGGAATTTCCGGGCACGCTCAGAGATGCAGGAACCTGGGCTGCAGCGTAGATGCGGCACGCTGGGACTTTCATTAACAAGGACCTTCAGTGTTCACCTTCTGTGCCCCACTATCAAGGCAGCGAGAGTTATAAATACAAGCATGCACAGTCCTACAGGGTCACCGTTTGGCAACGTGTCAAGATTTAATGCATCCATTTTAATTACACAGTTCACAAAGCCAAATGAATGATCGTAATGTTTTTTCTTTTTTGGATCTGGCTGAAATAAGAAGGCGTTTAGCCCAAATGTAGACCTTGCTAATCGATCGGTAGCAAATCCTGGTGTTCCCGGAGAGCCTAAGACAGTGGTTTATGAGCATCCGATAACTCAGGGAATTACATTTTAACAAGGCAAGAGCAGTATCTGTTTCCAGTTTCTAAGATGTACAATCTCAGTTAATGTTTAATCACAGTCAATCCTAGCTATTAAGCCAGTAATTAGCGCTGTACTTTAAGGTCTTCTCCATTGTTGAACTCAGGACTCAGGTTACTGTTCAAAGCCTCTGTGCCTAAAATCCATATTAAAATACTGTATTATACTCTGTAGCATTTCAAGTAAAGAGTCAAGGCCATTTGTGTTTGGAACCACATGTGAGTCTATCAAGGGAAAGCTGATGTAAAGCGGGAGTCAGGTGGCTGAGCGGTGAGGGAGTCAGGCTGGTAATCCGAAGGTTGCCAGTTCGATTCCCGGTCATGCAACTGACGCTGTGTCCTTGGGCAAGACACTTCGCCCTACTTGCCTCGGGGGAATGTCCCTGTACTTACTGTAAGTCGCTCTGGATAAGAGCGTCTGCTAAATGACTAAAATGTAAAGCAAAAGTCAAGATGTTGTGTCATGTTTTGTGGCATTTTTGAGGACTTCCGGGTGTTGGTATGTATCGGTGTTGCTCAGTGTAACTGTAAGCCATTGTGTGTTTTAAACCACATCATTTAAGTTGTCACAAGAGGTGACATCCTGTTATTCAATGGAAAGTCCCATGGTTCATTAGTGCCATGCTTCACACATTATAACACAACAAAGAAACTCAAATAGGTTTCTAGATCAAAAGACTATCTGGACGTTGGTGGAATGAAGTTGGAACGCTTTTGCAACACAACAAAGCCGTTAGAACTCTGAGTCCGCCGGATCCAGCAGGTGATCACCATAGCCTAGCTCGTGGACAGCAGCCATGCTAACGTCATAGACCCGAGATAAAGAGATGAGCTGGACGGCCCCTTTTCCAGCTGCTCTCTCTCTTATTTCATGCTGGGTCTGCGTTAGTCTCTGACACACACTGTGTGGATGTGAAGGGGATGAGGGGCGACAGGCCTTGTATTCTGACCTTTAAGGAGAGGCTTCGAATAGACAGACCAGTAAAACGTTTATGATGGGTGGCTGTCTGAGTTACCTGTGTGCCCAGACTGCCCCGCAGCCCTTTTGGCACCGAAAGGTCGCTATCCAAGAACATATGGATAATTGGACCAGAAATATCACCTGGCCGCCTGGCATCTTACACGAGAGGCTGAACAGTACTAACCTTTTGGTTAAAAAAAGAATCCATCTTTTCAAGGTAGCTGCTTTTGAGTTTGGGCTTATTTGTTTTGGGGG
>NC_090069.1:2915329-3005059 GCF_038355195.1 Osmerus mordax | reverse complement strand
GAGTGTTTTCTGTTGCCTATGGCCTGTTTCCCACTGCTCTCTCTCTCTCTCTCTCTCTCTCTCTCTCTCTCCTTCTTTCTGTCTTCCTCAACATCTCTCAATCTCCAGCTTTAATTTGTACTTCTCATTTCCTTGCTTTCTTCCTTTGACCATGTGTCATGCCCCACTTCTCATTTTATCTCTCTCTCTCTCTCTCTCTCTCTCTCTCTCTCTCTCTCTCTCTCTCTCTCTGTCTGTTCTGTCTGTCTGACTAACTATATTTTTGTCTTAAGCCTTTCCTCTTTTTCTCTGTTTCTCCTTCTCTCCCCCCCCCTTCTGCTCTCTCTCTCTCTCTCTCTCTCTCTGCTAATGTATTCAACTCATCTTTCTTAACTCCTGTCACACTCTCCTTTTGAATCAACTCAATAAGCACTAATCTACACCCACACAGCAGTCAGAGGCGCAACATGTCCTTTCTCAAAGAATGCACACACACACACACACACTCACACACACAGAGACCCAACCCCTCATTCTGTTCACTAAGCAGTATAATCCTGTGATTCGTTGAGGGCCTCTCTTGCATTTATCTGGTAAGGGAAAAAAGAGTCAGGTGACTAATCAGGCCACATTACATAAGGGGCTTGATCATTCTCCTGACTGAATGACTCCCTCCTCGGAATCCAGCCAGGTGCCAGGGAGACGATGTGACGTCATCGCCCCACTCCAGCACTGCACAAACAGGCAGCATTCCATCTGTGGTCGAGACCGAGCCCTCACGTTAAATAACGCTGCACTACTCCTGACTGAGCCAGACTAAACCAGTCAGGTCTTCCCTCTCCCTATCCCTCTGTCCCTTCTCCCTATCCCTCTGTCCCTCTCCCTATCCCTCTGTCCCTCTCCTGTCCTTATCCCTCTGTCCTTCTCCCTATCCTTCTGTCCTTCTGCCTATCCCTTTTGACCCTCTCCCTATCCCTCTGTCCTTCTCCCTATCCCTCTGTCCTTCTCCCTATCCCTCTGTCCTTCTCCCTATCCCTCTGTCCCTCTCCCTATCCTTCTGTCCTTCTGCCTATCCCTTTTGACCCTCTCCCTATCCCTCTGTCCTTCTCCCTATCCCTCTGTCCTTCTCCCTATCCCTCTGTCCTTCTCCCTATCCCTCTGTCCTTCTCCCTATCCCTCTGTCCTTCTCCCTATCCCTCTGTCCCTCTCCCTATCCCTCTGTCCCTCTCCCTATCCCTCTTTTCTTCGACCAGAACCCCGTCCTTTAAGACACCGGGCTGTCTCTTCTCTAGAACCATCCATTTTCTACCAGCGTGTGTGAGTCTGTGTGTGTGTTTAGGTGTGTGTGTGTCTGTGTTTTTTATGTGTTTTGCGTTGGGTGCATGTGTTGTTGATGTTTTGAGTGCGTGTGACTCACGCTCCACTTCCCCTGAACAGGGACGACAGGCAGGAGCAAGTGGAATCTCCTGCCTGTCGGCCTTGACCTGCCTCTCAGCAGACCTGTGACCCTACGACCTCTCACCCTTTGACTATAAACAGACTTGAACCCGCTCCTCTCTCTCTCTCTCTCTCTCTCTCTCTCTCTCCCCTCTCTGTCCCCCTCTCTCTCTCTCTCTCTCTCTCTCTCTCTCTCTCTCCCTCTCTGTCCCTCCCTCTCTCTCTCTCCCTCTCCCTCTCTCTCTCTCCCCTCTCTGTCCCTCTCTCTCCCTCCCCTCTCCCTCTCTCTCCCCCCCCCCCCCCCCCCTGCTGGAGCTGTCTCAGTGTGTAAGCGGTTCCAAAGTTAGAATCGGAAGCCCGCGTTCCTCAAAACCCTCTCCAAACGTCTCGTGCTTGTGACCGGCCACCGGGGCTCTTGACGTTCCGGGTCGGGAGTGAAAACGTCGACGATATGACGCCCGGCGTCAGCCAGAGCACGACGACCTTTCCTGCTGCACCCCGAGTGGAATGCGAGCCGGCGTGAAGGGAAGCTTGTCCAGTGTGAGGCTTCACAGACGAGTACAGTTTTACAGCACTTGATCCGTGGGCAGAGTGCTGACAGCCTAATGTCACGACTGCGCGGTTTGTGTAGCTTGCCACATGTCTGGTGGGCACTAACTCATGATCTCCCTGTCTGCAGGCCGTCGTTCCCTCAGATGAGTTAATGTGAGGGTCTAACTCTTTGATTCTCTCATCTGATGATAAGTTAGTCTGACAAGGAAATTATTGATTAACCTTTTCGGTCTCCTTTGGTACTTTTGCGTGTCTAATAGAATCAAACAAATGTTTAACCTCCATGAAAGTTTCCTGTGTAAACAAGGGAGACCCCCCCTTGTTTCAGGGTCAGCACCTGTTTGGTTTGGAATCAGATTGAGCGGTTCACACTACCCTCAGAGTTTCTTGTTTGTTTACGTCTGATTCTGTACGCCACATTTGTAGCATCAACCTGATACCAAAGTGGGTTGTCTCCAAGCGGCCAATGGTGTTATATCAGCCAAGTCAATCTTTTCAGCTCCAGACAAGGTACGTTTAACAGAGTTGGATATGACTGAGGTTCTGCAGAAGAAGAACACCACAACTCCGCAATTGTTAATCAATATGATTTTGCTTGGCAAATTGTGACGAGACTGTGAACCGTGAGTGGTGACTCATTTCCAGAAAGTGGGCTAGCCGCATGAAGTTCCTTTGAAAGTGAGTCTGCAAGCAGTGGCCCAGAACCAGGTGTAAACACGTATCGCTGTCTCTGAGAGGAAACACAGCTAAACCAACATCTAGATACTCTGCATCCCTCTCTCTCTCTCACTGTCTCTCTCGCTCTCTCACTGTCTCTCTCTCTCACTGTCTCTCTCTCTCTCACTGTCTCTCTCACTCTCTCTCTCACACTCTCTCTCACTGTCTCTCTCTGACTGTCCTCTCTCTCTCTCACTGTCTCTCTCTCTCTCTCCCTCCCTCTCTATCTATCTTTCTCTCTCCCTCTTTCTCTTTCTCTCTCCTTCCCTCTCTCTCTCTCACTGTCTCTCTCTCTCTCACTCTCTCTCTCACACTCTCTCTCTCATTGTCTCTCTCACTGTCTCTCTCTCACTGTCTCTCTCTCTCACTGTCTCTCTCTCTCACCTGTCTCTCTCTCTCCTCCCTATATATCTCTCTCTCTCCTCTCTCTCTCCCCTCTCTCTTTCTCTCTCCTTCCCTCTATCTATCTCCCTCTCTCTCTCTCTCTCTACCTTCCTAAACAGCCACAGAAACAATACCCAGCAGGCGACACCAGATAAGTTATTGACGCTCAGGAAGGTTTTCCTTCCTTTTATTTTTGGTGCCTTTTCCTCTGCTGAACACACACACACACACACACTTATATAAACAAACTGCCCCTCGCCACCACTGTAGAGCCCTCTATCTAGCTTCCCATCCATCCACACAGGAAATGCAGGATTGTTGCAGGGCGACATGTTATATAATGACATTAACGTGATCACTTTCAGGAGATTGATTCCATGGATCATCAGTGGTAAACAGGACATGTCATAGAATGATTGTTGTGATGGATTGTTGTCAGCAGAAACGGTTGAGACGTTTGTTGGGACAAGCTAATGATTGTTGCCTAACTGGCATATTGTTAGAGCAAAAGGTGCTCAACACAATGCTATCCAAATTGATTGGCACATGAATTCCCAAATCATCTGCTCATTGATGTTTTGACAAGGACACATTGAGTCATAGCCAGGAGTCAGAACATGCTATCATCCAGACCTATCATCTACTTCCTGTTTTGAGCACGTAGTCAAATTAGTTCATAAGTAGGAACACAGGATGCTTTCTCAGCGGAAAAACTGTTGCAGATTTCCTAGAAAGTATTAATCTAAAACACATGTTTTGATGTTTGTCCTTTGAATTTTTAGCAGAGGATGCAGCTGCTCTTGAAGTCATTCTACAGTCAGTTTATCTTCAGTAGTAGCTTAACTACCTAATTCATGTCCCAAATCCTATGAAGAACTTCACACTGTGCATGGTGATGTCATGAACTCATGGAATGCTTTCTTTCAACTGACCTTTGAAATTCAAATGAGACTTAATTACTTCAGTCAAACATAGAGACTCGGTGTGCGTCAACGTCATCGCAATGCGAAGACTAAGCCCCCTCTTTCAGCGTACCAGGATTAGGTTTTCCACCGGCAAGCCACAAGCATGAGTCAAGCCTTCAGGATTCTTGATGGTCTCCCACAACTCTCACTACAGCTACACTTAACTGTGTGTCTTTGGTGTTTCTTTTCACAACAGCGAGAGTGGTGGTCAGACTTGACCACCAAGACCAGCCTACTGGTCAACAAGTAGAAAAGGAGATGTGCAGGTCTATAAACTTGCACGTTTACCAACTTTTTGTCAATTTGGAATATTTTTCTTACTGGAATTCTGTTGCTTACTGACACAGTCTTCTGCAATGTAAATACACTGTTCTTAATAAAGAGTCTATTAGGGTGGTTTAATTAAAGCCTGCTTAGGACAAAAAACGTTACTGTAAATATATGGGCAGGAGTCAATCTCATGGCGCGAATGGACATTTTAGCCATTTACAATAAATCGTGTCCTTACTTAGTCACGTGTTGGTGATTTCACATACCCTTGCATCATTCTGTCTGACGGGATGTTGGCAGGAAAACAAACTATGATTTAGAATCACACTCTGAGGTGTGGAATTCCCCACGAAGGAAATTGTGCTAATAAGAATAATTATATAGTACAAATGACAATTCAGACTATGCACAATATACAATTCAATAAGATTTAATCCCAAAGAATGTGTAATTAATTATGTACCGCATAGGCACAGTATTCTCTGTAGATACGTATTCCTCCTCACTAAGACGCTTACCTGATTTAGCACAATAATTACGAAATGTAACAACGCAAAGTTGTTTACTTTTGAGCCGTTTTTGTTGTTGTTTGTTTACAGTCTTAGTTTCAATAATATGACAATCGGATGGGCTGTATACCCTGCCCTTCCTAAAGGAGTGATTCTGATTGGCGACCTGGCTGACGTCAAACTCCACTTCAACTTGGGGAAGACGATTCCTTGTTGGCTTCTGTCGCGAGTAGTCGGCACCAGCTATCGTTTCCTTATTTGTGGGTTAAAACTACATACCAAAAGCTAACTTGCTGACAGACCTTTTATGAGTGATTTTTTTTAAGGTGTCATATTTTCCTGTAAGGGATTTTGAAAGTTTGTTGATCTCTATAAGAAGTTAAACTGGTGGATTGTCGCGGCGCGCTGAGGCGCTGAGTTCCAGGATGAACTTCGGTCTGGCGTTCATTAATTTGGTAAGAAACTAACAGGTCATTTGTAGTGAAAATAGTATGTATACTATTTAATTTTAATAAGTTATATATCGGTAAATAGGCAAGTGTAGGTTCTATATGACTTTATTTTCTAAATATCGTTCTTTTCCCAGTCCCTGCGAATGTGAAATGCATGAAATGAATGCACTGAAGTTACAGTAACTGGTCTGCTACTCCATTCTTGAATTACTCAAAGTAACTTTTTTTGGTTCAATGTTATTTTGAGCTCGTACTGAAATGGGTAAAGTCACTAGCAGGTAAAAACAAACCAACAAAAATAATCAAAAGTGTTATGGAGTTTTCGGGAGAGGAACAAGCGGCTGCCGCTGCTGTAGCAGTCATCGGGTTTCAATCTCAGCCTTCGATTCCCATGACATTTCGGGGGCCATGACTCTTTGAAGTTTTGAAGGACTTTGAGAATTGTGTGGGAAAGTTGCAGTTCAACCTTTTTGCATTGTCAATAAGAGTCTTTAATAGTATCCTGTTTTGAAGAAACATTTAGTAGCCGTATAGAACCTCAATCATGCAAACTATTGAATAGCATACTGTGGTTACTTGGCTACTTGAGTTGTACAGTACCGACCCTTCCCCCATGACAACAGTCACCATCTGCTGTTGGACATTATCCCACTCTATCAATGTACACCTCAAATCTGCTTGACGGCTACATTGTCCCAGAAAAGTCTCACTGCTAGGCTTTGCTCTGTGTCCTTTCAGGAATACGTTTCCCAACAATATCATATCACCTTTGGCAAGGATCTGAATACGCTTTTCTGACACACAGATGTGTAGCCTTCAGATTTTATTCAGACAAAAAGCATTTATTGAGTTATTTTTAAATTAAACTCCAGTTAGAAAGACACAGTCATGTTCCAACTGTTCCCACCAGGTTTAATAAATTGTGAATCTCAGTGAACGGTGCCAAAAGAACGTTTATTTCACACAGAGAGGCCCATTCACAGCTACAGTTGTTTTTTCCAGCCATGGTGCGCCAAAGCTTGACACTGTAAATGTGCTCTCAGTCAAGCCAGAAACACTTCACCTTGTAGACTATAAAAGGCTCACTTGATTTGACGCCAAACCTGTGAGAAATGATGTGGTTCAGGTAGGCTCTTTATTCGTGACAAACTGTCATCAACAGTCACTCAAACTGACCGATCGCTCATTTGTGTGTATTAAAATTAATGCCTATGTGGGCCCGCATAGGCATGTCAGAACTTTCACTGCATGTCTTACTTTGAAGAGGGCCTAGAATTTGTTGTGGACAGCATATCTCGCCATTCCAACGCTGTTTTAAGCCATACATAGACACAGTACTTCATCTGAAGGTCTGGTCTGGGTGCCTGCAAGATTTGTTTTGTTTAGCCTATCTCATCTGTAAACAACAGAACGTTCTGGAGTCTTCTACACAGCTCCTGTTGCTATGGGACAAGTCTGCGATTGAACTTTAACCCCACTTATGGTCCCACCAGTGAGATTGCTCCAGTGGAGTCTACGTGCCGACCGTTGTGTAAACTTCCTGTGTGGACTACATAGATTGGCAGATATTAGCGGCATCACATCAGTCAGCCTTGCTCCAGAGGGCTGCCGTAGCCAGGCTCATTTGGCCCATGTGCGATTACTATCTTGTGGCCGCTTACCGTTCTCCTGGGTGTGGGGCGCACACAGGAAGCTTCTCCCCGCTATCTCTGTGGGTTAGAGCCGAGATGAGAGGCCATCAGGGAACAGGAAGCTGGCAGGGGAGCTTGGGGGGGGGGGGGGGGGGGGTTGAGGAGGCTTGCTGGAAAGCGCTGGGATCAGTGGATGACACAGCCGGGCATCTTCCAAGCACTTTTACAGCCTTTTATTTCTGTCTTTTCATCGGTAGCACAGTCGGGGGGGGGGGGCAGATTGGACGGCAGGGAAAGAGGCGGGAAGACCAAGCAGGAAATGGCCTCGGGCGGATTCGAACCCAGGCCCCTGCGTTAGGGCACTGGCCTCAATGTACACACACACGCTCTTGACCAGTGAGCAACCCCCCCCCCCCCCCCCCCCCCCCCCCCCTGTGTGGTGGTGTAGCCCAGTGTTGGTGTCACATGAAGGTCGCATGATGCAACTCTGTGCAAGTCTCATGGTTATTGAGAGCAGTGTTGGTTAGTGGTTAGGGCATGTGTCTGCTTCGTAAAAAAAAAAAAAAAAAACTATTTTTTTTCTTTTTTTTTGTTTTGTTGACGACATTGGTTAGAACACCTGTGGCCATATCTCTTTGATGAGTCACTCTTGATTTGAGTCAGTCGTTCACTGGCAGAGGGAGTGGAACATCTCTTATGTCTTTTGTTTATTGCTTTCTCTCTGCCAGGCCTGTGTCTAGTGAGAGCTTGACGACAGGCCTCTTAAGAGAGCTCAGCCTTCGAAGCCTCTGAAGTCGCTAATGTAACAAGTGTTATACCGAACGGGTTTCGTAGGAATGTTTAGTGAAATCAAATGTGCGGTGGCTTTGTGTTCTGTTGTCAGTTTAACCGACCCTCCTGGAAAAGCAGACGGATTGTGTTCAGAGCTTTTCAGACGCCTGCCGTCGCGTCTTCAGACGCGTCGGGAATATACCTTGAAACTGGAGTTGATGTTTTCTTATAGCCTCATCGCGCTGTAAATGAGCGAGTGCTAATCGATTCGAGCCAAGTCTTTCTCAAATCGAAATGATCGAAAATGGTGTTCCCCCTATTCCAAGACCTTAAGCCGACCTGAAGAGTGATCCAATCTTGAAAGCACCCCAAGTTTGTCCATAGGCTTGGATATTGTTTACTTTGCCATAAATCACAGTTGAACAAGGCCACTTAGCTCCTGTAGACCTGCTGGAACAGACACATATTCGGAATTTTTGCTCTGATGTGTTTATGGCCAAGGCTTTAAAGTGCCAGTACTTCAAAGGGTATTTTATTTAGAGACACCATTTAACGGAGATAATGTGATTGTCTTTGGGGCAAGGTAATGAATTCCAGGGAGACTTTGCCCCTCTGAGTCACACTCCCTTCCCTTGTCTGCTCTCATTCCATTTATTTTTTTCCCACCATTCGACTGTATCCTTTTAATTGCTGCTTCTTGCTTTCATCTTGACATTTCCACTTGTGTGTGTGTGTCGGTGTGTGTGTGTGTATATATATTCCTTATAAATATATATGTAATTCAGGCATGGCGATTTGTAAGTCTCTGTTTCTAGTGTAGCATGACTCCTCCAACTGACTGTGAAGTGGCTGGATGACTCAATAGTGGAAAAGCCTTTTTCATTTTGGCCAACTTGCTGTTGTCAGTGCCTTGACATCACTATTTACTGACCCGACTTTCCCCCCTGTGGGTTTGTTGAGAACTCCAACCGTGTGAAAACAACTTGTCTTTATCAAACATTCAGCACTGCTTTTTCTCTCTCTCTCTCTCACACACACACACACACGTCACTGACGCAACCGCTCATGAAATGTTTTATGTGGTCGTTCAGCGCCTCATTGTCAGTCATTTCAGCAGCCACAAGTGTGGCTTTCCAAACAGGAAGACGGATTCTATCTCGCTATCGTCGCGTCGAGGCTTTCTCGAGGAGAGGTAGCCAACCTGCCTGCGCGCCCTTTGCATAGCTGTGATCAAGCCTGCCTCACCTTGAGAAAACTGTGTGTGGGTGGGTGTGCGTGTGTTTGTGTGTTAACGTCCTCGTGTGCTTGTGTGTGGATGTGAGTCGAGGAGCTGTAGCTTCCATGAGTTATAAATACCCCGCAAAGCGGATGTGCTCCGGCGCGAGGCGGGCCGGGACCGGGGCTGGGCCTGTTCTAGGGCTGACAGGAGGAGGGAGCAGTCTGGGAGCTCAACCCGCCATGAAGCCTCACCATTGTCTGGGGCTTCCTGTACGGGGCCGCCTGAAAGGAGGGGGCTCCCTGCTTTCACACGCTCTCACCGATAGGCTGCTCTGCGCCGGCACCGTGCCTCAGCGGCGAGCGCGCGCACGCCGCTGAGGCACGGCGCTTTTTCGTTATTTCGTTGAGCGTCGTGACCGGGGCAGACGGGGCCCGCGTCTCGCACGCCTGGAAATGTCGGCGTTTGTGTTTAGGAACGCTTTCACGACGTCTTCCGAACACGAGTAGAATGTGGCCCGCGCCGCGAGCAGACACCGAGTGGACCGAGTTGCCGGAAGCTTCTCTCCGTGCTTTGGGTCACGTCAAAACACAGCAGCTACTTTGGTGCAAGTGGGTGTGAATAAGTATTAAGTGCCTCACAGGGCTGATAGCTCCAGGTTTAGTAGGTCTGACTGGTTGATAAACCCTGGTTCCTGGTGTACCAGGGGGTGTCCAGGCTTCTCTCTGGATGTTAGTGTTCACATGTGATTGGAGTGTGTGCGAGGCGGCTGTTTGGGAGGGGCCAGGCTTCAAGGCTGGGGGGAGCAGGCTGTAAAGAACTGCTCCCCCAAGCCACAAACACTGAGGAAATATGCAGAACATATACAATATGTCAGAAAAATTTATCGCTGACATTCAGCGAGCGCATGCCCTCTCCAGACGCGAAAAGATGGAGACACATGCGAAGCTTCCTCTGAAGTGAGATGTGGAAGGTTTTTCTTTTGAGAGCTGCACAATGGTTAAGATTTTATTTTTTTCCCCCCACCATGCAGGCTTAAACAACAATGTGTGAGAGGAATTAAAGCCATGTCAAATGGGGTTGTAAGACTCGCGCGAGCTGCTGAAAACATCACATGTTAGGTTGGATTCCCAGGCTTCGGAACATTGTCCTGGAGGCTGTACTCCTTCTGAGGTGAGGAGGTTCGGTTCAAGAAAGCAGCTCTCTGTCTTGTGTGTTTTGACAGTGTCGTCTTGTGGTCTCGAAGGTACCTCTTTTTGATAGTTGATGACGTGGGAGCTGGGGTGAGTAATATCGGAACAGTGGTTGTTGTGTAAACGTCGACGCCGTGGCAGTGATTGACCCCATTGAGGCCCCGTCCTTTTACAGTAACTTTGAGAACTCTTCCAAAGGACCAGTGCGCTCTCATTGGCTCATCTCCCTCTCCGCCATATTTTCCCTGACATATCCCAAGCTAGATAGAGTGCCTCGCCTCTTGTGGTTGTGTGTGTGTGTGTGTGTTGGTGCGTTAGTACACGAGCATGTGTGTACTGTACCCTTTCCCTCCTATCAGGACTGTCCCTGTGGGATAATGGATGAGGGTGTAGGAGGGTCTAATAGGAAAGGCCTGACCAGCAGAGCTTGACCCCCCCCCTGACCCCACCCCCGGGCCCCCTGCCTGCCGTGACTCCTGGACCGGAACCCAGGGTGTAATGAACTACAGCATGCTGCTCCTTATCAGAGAGCCGTGATTGAAATCATCTGTCCTGTACAAAACACGGCACCTCGCTCAGCCCCATCCTGGCCCTGTGTCTGTGTGTGTGTGTGTGTGTCTGAGAGACCCTTTCTCTGAAATAATGACGCTCACTGTAATCCGGGGACGAGAGTGAGTACATTGATAAACTCCCTTGACTGAAAGGACATCCTGTCACTCATAAACGCTACCTCAGTGCTCGCGGCATGCGTGCCGTCAGCCAGCCAGGGCAATTTGGAAGTACCCAGAGCAGCGAGGGGAAGCGCGGGGGGCACGGCGGGCTGTGTGGACACACAGGGGCTCTATCACCGCCTCGTAATGTACATGAAGGCTGTAACAGTCGGTCTTCTCGTTCAGGAGTCCACGCAGAATACAATACACACAATACGAAACAAGCATCCACTAATTACCCTGAACCGGGGTAACAGTGAGACACTGTTACCGAGAGGTCTACAGTTCACTCACCCTGAGGAAGAAACGGGACTGTACCACTGGGGCGGAGGGACTGGTTGGACTGTACCACTGGGGTGGAGGGACTGGTTGGACTGTACCACTGGGGTGGAGGGACTGGTTGGACTGTACCACTGGGGCGGAGGGACTGGTTGGACTGTACCACTGGGGCGGAGGGACTGGTTGGACTGTACCACTGGGGCGGAGGGACTGGTTGGACTGTACCACTGGGGCAGAGCTGTAGCGTAGCCAGCAGAGAGGGACTGTGGCTGGGGGCTCTCTAGTCTGAGGTTAGTGCCACCCTCTGGTCACCCATGTGACTGGGTTACCCCACCACACTGCGGCTGGTTGTTTTTAGTGTGTGTGTGTGTGTGTGGTGGCAGCTGCGGCACTCGAGGCAACCTTCTACTCTAGCTAACAGTATCATCTGTGTAACCTGGTTGAAATCAATTCATTTTTTTCTAGATGATGTACAATACTATATTCCACTCATGCACATTGTGTTGTTATGGTAAGACGCACCAAGCGTCACCACAATAGCTGCTTTAATTGAACCTTGGTTACCAGGCGAGTCAGTGACAAAAACACATTCTCACAATAACGGCCTGGTGAAAGACAGAAGGCCTCATGTGGGGATTTGGACATGAAAACGAAAAAATTCCGGACGGGACCAAACAAACACACCCACGACGAACAGCGTCAACAGGCACAGCGTCGCATCGCTGCATTTTTCCCTCATCGAACCAACTTCTTCCACACTATCTATCTGGGAACATTTCCTCTGTCTCCGAGCGTTTAAACGAGGGAGGAGAACAGGTTTGTCTGCCGGGGGCAGGCTGCATGGAGCCGTCGAGCGATAGACAGGGCCAGGAATGTTCGGAGACAGGAAATGATGTCAACCCCTTTCGGCCTGCTCCGTCTCGTTTCCGCGACGTCGGCCCCTGGCTTCATGGATGGGACACCTGGCTTTTTGATTGCGCGCGGTTGCCACGGTGACCCGGCTAAGCGAGGGAACCGATGGCAGACGGCGTGTTTGAGCGGCTCTGGAATCCGTCACGGTTTTCACCGGCGTTGCCCCTCCCTGACGGACCAGGCCCTCTATGGAAGCTAACTCTGCAGGCTGCTGATCTCTCTGGCCCAACCGCCAGACGGTTCGGTCCTGGGCTGTTTTCCAGTCTCACCATGCACACACACCCTCACGCTCTCCTTCCCTTTTCACACGCTGTTCTCCCCCCCCCCCCCCCCCCCCTTCTCCTCTCGTTCGTCTTCTTACTCACACACTACACACACGCAATCGCATACATCCATGGCTTTTATTCCCCTCGCCGTAATACCCTCATTCTTTTCATCTCAACCTCTCCGCGTCGCCCCACTCCTCTCCCTCTGTCCCTCTCTCTCTCTCCTTTTGAGCTCCCCCCCCTCCCTCTCTCCTTCGCTCTGTGTGTGCTTGGAGAAATCTAAATGGTGTGATTGTGAGTGCTCTGCCGGTCGTCTGCCCCTCCACTCTGCCTCCCAGTGTCTGTGGAAAGTCTGACGTGAGCAGGGAAAGGGAGAGAGAGGGAGAGGGGGGGGGGGGGAGACAGCCAGAGCGCTGTGCACTGGCCAGGAAACTCCTTGTGAACAACAAGGCATGGCTCGCGGCCAGAGAGAGTCCACTAGGAGCCTGGTGTCAGAAGACCTTCACAGTTCCTAGTCTCTCTCTCTCTCTTTCTGTCTCCCTGCCTCCCTCCTCTCTCTTTCTGTGTCTGCCTCTCTCTATCTCTCTCTCTCTCTCTGCGCATTTTTCTTTCTCTGCCTCCCCTTTCTCTCTCATGGTCTGGCCCTTCTCTCGCTCTCTCTCTTTCTCTCTCTCTCTCTCTGCCGTCCTCTTGATTCACTCTACTACCCCCTCTCTCTCCCTCTGTCTCTTAGCCTGCCTCTTCTTCTGTTTCCACCTCTGCCTTTCCCTCTCTCCACCTGTCCTGGGTGGGGGACCAGGGCGTGGGCACAGAAGAGACGAATCTTCTCAAACTAGGCCGCTCGTTTACACGGCAGGTGTCGCGTTGCGTTTGTGGCGCTTCGTGGCGGTGTCGCATGTCCGTCCAGTCAAAGAGCCGGGGTTTAAGAATGTGGGTCATTTGAAGTAGAGGCACTAAAGCGTGTTGTTCGCCCGTGAATGGAGGCCTTCTCACAATGACACGGTGAAAAGCGCGTGAATAAACACTGCTGCCTGGGGGCCTGGCTAAAGTGCTTCGCCGTATTCTGCTCTGACCTCCTCCTATACACGACGGTCGTTATCCAGCACATGAATGGATAACCGGAATCACATTCGATACGGCTAGCTGGGGCTGAGACACCTTATCAAGCCCTTTGTCTTTTTTTCCCCTCTTTCTCACTAGAGATAATGGAATATGCAACATGTCCCTTGATGTTTATAAGTGGACTGCGAGTTCACCTCAGTATATTTGGATGTAATAGTAAAAGACGGTTATCTCATTGTCTGCAACAGACAATCTTTCTTCTTTTTTTTCTTTTTTTTACTGACCTTACCCTTATTCTTACCCCAAAAACTCTAATTTTCTGCGTTACCAACTGTGCTGATTGGCGTAGCCCCAAGTGAATCGTAGTGTGTGTGTAGCATGGCGCTACGCTGGAAATCCATCATGACTGCACTCCAAATTAGCTTTCCTTGCAGATGTTCACATCAGATGGTTCAAATTAGAGCCTAGATTACTCACACAACGTTTCTAATGGGTGCTCACACTGTCCACCCTCCTGGTGTGTGTGTGCGCGTGTTGTATACACTCAAGCCTGGTGTGTGTGTGTGTGTGTGTGTGTGTGTGTGTGTGTGTGTGTGTGTGTGTGTGTGTGTGTGTGTGTGTGTGTGTGTGTGTGTGTGTGTGTGTGTGTGTGTGTGTGTGTGTGTGTGTGTGTGTGTGTGTGTGTGTGTGTGTGTGTGTGTGTGTGTGTGTGTGTGTGTGTGTGTGTGTGTGTGTGTGTGTGTGTGTGTGTGTGTGTGTGTGTGTGTGTGTGTGTGTGTGTGTGTGTGTGTGTGTGTGTGTGTGTGTGTGTGTGTGTGTGTGTGTGTGTGTGTGTGTGTGTGTGTGTGTGTGTGTGTGTGTGTGTGTTGTATACACTCAAGTAATTTGAACCTCTTTTATTCTCCGCTTCTTTCTCTCCTGGCTACACCTCTTCCCCCTGCTCACCTCCCTCTCTCTCTTTCTCCCCCCCTCTCTCTCTCTCTTTCCCTCTCTCTCCCCCTCTCTCTCTCTCTTTCCCTCTCTCTCCCCCTCTCTCTCTTTCTCCCCCCTCTCTCTCTCTCTTTCTCCCCCTCTCTCTCTCTCTTTCCCTCTCTCTCCCCCTCTCTCTCTTTCTCCCCCCTCTCTCTCTCTCTTTCTCCCCCCTCTCTCTCTCTCTTTCTCCCCCTCTCTCTCTTTCCCTCTCTCTCCCCCTCTCTCTCTCTGCGCTACAGGTTTTGGCTCTGCTGTCCTCGTGGCCGGAGAGCGGTTCTGCGGAGCTGAGCGTGGCCTCCCAGTGGGCCGGGGATGTCCGAAACCGCACGCAGGTCAGCAGACACAGAACCTGCGTGGAGAACCAGCAGTACCTGCACCAGGGCCTCTGCTGCCTCAACTGCCAGGCCGGTAAGGAGAACCAGAACCCTGAATGGAACCTAGAACCATAAAGGATAAATAACAACCCAGGATGTTCTTAGACCTTAGGGAACCTCAGGGCCTTGGCGCTGGTCTCATAATCACAAACAGTTGTAAACATGCGGACACGCCTCTTTAGAAGCGGTTGTTACTTGCTGAAGGGGTACTGCCTCTGTAGTGTCAGCTGTGTGGATGAGTTCCCATGATCTTGATCTCTGTGAAGCTTCGCATTAAAAACGAAAATAAATGTCCAAGAAATACATTGTCCAAGATCGTACAGTCGACTGCTTCCCAGAAATGTGAAACAAGGTTAGGCGTTGTGAATTAGACTCAATAGGATGGCATTACCCTACATGGTTTTCATGTGTGGCTAGTTAGTTTGGGAATGTCTACAACTTTTTCTCTGTCTCCCTTTCTTTTTCTGTCTCTCTGTGTCTCCCCTTCTCTCGTTATCTTGCTGCATCTCATATTAATAGACTTTCCTTGACACGGATTAAGACTAATCCCTAAACACTATTTCAAGACATTGCATGCACGCACTTCAAAATCATATACTAGGATTAATCTGTGTTCTAAAACAAGCGGCAATAATGAAGCGTGATCCCTTGAACTTGAGCGTTCAGCATGTTGTCTGCTCATTCGTCGTTGTCCTCGACGACACTCGGGCGGGGGGGATTTGAACCAGGGACCTCTTGATCTGCCATCAAGCGCTCCCACCACTAAGCTACGACCACGTGTGTTCCCGCAGGTACCTATGTGGAGAAAGCCTGCGAGGGAGACCTGGAGCTGGGCAGCTGTCTTGCTTGTCAGCACGGCCAGACCTACACGGAACACTCCAATGGGATGAGCCGCTGCCTGCCGTGTATTCACTGCCGCAACGGTAAACCCCTTACATTTACATTTAGTCATTTAGCAGACGCTCTTATCCAGAGCGACTTACAGTAAGTACAGGGACATTCCCCCGAGGCAAGTAGGGTGAAGTGCCTTGCCCAAGGACACAACGTCAGTTGGCATGACCGGGAATCGAACTGGCAACCTTCGGATTACTAGCCCGACTCCCTCACCGCTCAGCCACCTGACTCCGCTTACGACTCAGCTCGGCGCAGAGCCAGGCTCCAGGGGAGGCTTGCTCCACCTGACGTGGGGTCACTTCCTGTTCTCTCCAGCAGTCAGACACATCTCGACTCTTAACCCTCGTGCTGCCTTCGGGTCACATGACCCAAAGGTTCACAACGAACCATCGTTGTGTTTACCCAATTGTACCCAATACAAAAACAAATAAATAGCATTTTCTTTTAACCTTCGCAATGTGGGGGGTCTGAGACAGCCCAACGGTTAAAAGAAAATGCTTCACTTTGTTTTTGTATGCGGTAAAGTTGTCGCAATACGACGGTGGGTCACAATGACTGATGGGTCAGAACGACCTGAAGATAACACAAGGGTTAAGACCCACGCTACGGTGCATGTCGAGGTTCATAATAGTCGTGTGTTCATGTTGGGAGATTTTTTTGTTGGAGTTCGATGGCGTTGTTGTGAAATATACCTGGCCTTTTTCCTCCGGTCATGTTACGTGAAATCAAAACAGTTTGCGATATTGTCCCCCACTTTTGTCTGGAGACATTTTATAGCGTTATGTGACCACAAAATGAAGGACGCCCATTTTTTCACCTTTTTCTCCCATGTCTTTTGTGGTGGCATTTGACATTTAGTCGAGACTTTTGCTTGGGTGAAAGGCTGATTATGTGGTTGTCTTTTCTCTTCTTTTAAAAGCCTGAAAACGGAACACCCGATCTTGTGGCGTGGCATGGCCTAATAGGGTGTGTCTTTCTTGTTTTGTTTCACACACTGAATGCAAGTGTATGTTACCTGTCTCTGGAGATTCGCCTGATTTGGTGTGTGTGTGGTGTGTGTGTGTGTGTGTGTGTGTCTAGCTTGGCTGGGTGTGGTTGTGTTTTATTGTCTCCCTCACTGTGTGTCTTTGTGGCTCGTGAAAGGCCCAGGCTACAGAGGGGGGACTACAGTTACAAGGGAGGAGGCACGTTTTGTGCTTAGTCATTGAGGTGTTGAGAAACGGCATCGAATTGGTGCCCTCCTCTCCCCACGTACGCCTTCCTAACCCCCGCGGAACGTGAGACGGCAACAACAACTTTTGTTTTCCTTTTCGTTTTTTCATCTCAGTCATAAAAAGAAAAACTCTGCCTAGTTACCTTTTAACGTGGTTTTCACTTCCTTGTCACGTAACAGCCGGACAAATTCCTTCTCGTACGGGATGAATCACGCTGTGACTCCAGCGTCACGGTAATGATCCTTGATACTGTGTGTCCACAGACCAGATCAAGACAAAGGACTGCACGGTGACCACAGACACACAGTGCATGTGCAGGAGCGGCTATTTCTGTGTGCCCGAGCAAGCCTGCGAGGTCTGCAAGAAATGTGCCAAGTAAGTTATACCTGTCTTACAAGATACAGTTAAAACTGAATAGCTTCAATGAGGTCGTGAACTAGGTTACGAACTTGTACTACGCAATATTTTTGTTTGACCAATAACTCGTGGTGGGTCACAACCGGGACTTCTTTTGGACCTGGAAAGTTTTCTGAGGTCTGTTTTCTTCTTCTCTAGGTGCAAAACGGGAGAGGAGGAAATCGCAAAATGCACCTCCATCTCCAACACCGTGTGTCGGAAACGGGACCCATCTCCCCCCCTCCGCCCCACCGACCCCCCTCCCAGCTCCTCCACCTCCCCAGAGACCATAGGTACACACTGCGCTCTCTGTAGACTGGGAACTCGGGGAAGAATGGTTTTCCTTTTTGAACAGCGAAGCATTCATAGTTCATGTCCTAACAATGCCGTCTTCCTGTTGTCCCTCCTGAACAGTCGTCCCTGTGGTCGTGGTGCTTTTATTCCTGGTCATTGTCCTCGGCGTCGGTGTTTGGTTTCTGAAAAAACGCTTTTGCGTGAGCCCATGTGAGTGCCAACTTTTCCCCAACAGCACATCACGCAGCGCTCGGTACGACTGTAGCGTGTTGAAAACGTTGTTGTTGTTGTTGAAATGTCGTTGTTTTCTGACGCTGTCCTTTCGATTCAGGTTCACAGAGTCAGTGTGACTCCAGTGAGATTGTCAAAATTCCCATTGTGAGTATTTCTGTGTGTAAACCACGTATTCGGTGTGGTGTACGCAATGAAAGTGGACCAAAATTTACAGAAATTATATAATGTATCCAATTTTGTTTATACTCTGCATTTGGTGACCAATTAACTTTAATTCCGTGCTGGCTCTTTGCATGTTTTGATTCCACCACCATGAATAATTATGAGCAACCTTTTGTTGCGTTTTAAACCGAGGTTGTGATCTATCCATAAAGTTTTATGAGGTGTTGATAGAACCTTCTCCGTCCTTCCGTCAGGGTGAGAGCGCTCCCACAGCAGAGGAGAGGCAGAACTGCCAGAACGCCGGTCTGGAGGGGAAGGAGGTGCGCTCCGAGTTCAGGCCCCTCCTGCAGGAGACAGGGCAGGCTGGGCTGAGCAAGGCCTCCCCTCCCCTGGAGGATGAGGACCGGGGCCTGGGAGACAGCCTGCCTAACACCACCAGCTCCTCCCAGACCAGCCTGTCCGCCATGCCCATCAACACCACCTCCTCGGGCTCCGGCAACTCCCCCAGACCGAGCCCCTCCACCAGGCCCAGACTGACACCTGAAGTCGGGGTGAGGACTGAGAGAGTGTGAGGGGGGGTAGGGGGTGGAACAGGAATGAGAGCAGAGATATAGGGGATGTCTACAGGAGAATGTTATACAGAAGAGGAATGC
Source organism: Osmerus mordax (assembly GCF_038355195.1). NCBI lineage: Eukaryota > Metazoa > Chordata > Actinopteri > Osmeriformes > Osmeridae > Osmerus > Osmerus mordax. The sequence goes on along the minus strand of NC_090069.1, from coordinate 2,986,561 downwards.
TCTTCGGTCGTTTAAACAGTTTTTTTTTCTCTTTTTTTCTACTCTTGTCGTTTTTTGTTGTTGTTAGGATGATCCTCTGCAGAGCAAGCTGGTGCCCCTTCAAGGTACGTTTCCCAGGCTGTGCAGGGCAGGGGGTGGGGGGGGGGGGGAGGGGTGTGCCTGGGGGGCATTCACACAACACACACACAGCTCTTCACTCGTCCCCTCGTCTCACATGCTGTAAACACATGTATCACGACTTGGGCCGTGAGCTTCATGAGACATGAGGCTGTGGTGCGCCTACTGGAACAGTCCATTGTAATTGTGAAAGGCACCCTCCCTGCCTCCCCCCTGTTTACAAACACACACACACACACTTGATCACATGACGATGTATCCTTTGGAGCCTCCAGGGCCTGTGTCAGAACAGTGTGTGTGTGTTTCTGAGAGACTAATTGGGTAGAGGTAGAACAGCTTAGCTTTGTTGGAACCTATTTCCCTGAAGTGCTTTGTTTATCTCTCTCTCTCTCTCTTTGTCTCTCTCTCTCTGAGGACTGAATAATTTGATGTGAGGAGCACTTATTTACTTAGTCCTCCACGTCATTGTAATCTAGTTATCTCTGTATTCAGTGGTTGATTGGTTTATGAGTTAATTCTCTGCCTCTACAAGGATAGTGACAGTTTTGCTTCTGGATGACAAGGAGCTCCATTGTGAGGAGGGCGACATGGAAAGAATGGGAGGGGGGGATAACTGACACTGAAACAGTCCGCTATAGTTTCTTGTTAAGTAGAAAAAAAAAGTTAGTTTTTCCGAAGATCGAGATCCATTAGCTAGCTGTGGGAAAGTACCGACAAGCATTCTAGTAATTGCAGTATCTTTTAGGTGGTTTTCTGTGGATGATTTCCAACGAGCCAAGTATAGTGAGTGTGTTAGGGAGACAACTCTCCAAGTATCGCTTGTCGTTTCACCTCACAGATCCTCTAATATTTGTCCTCGTCCTTTTCTTTTGCTCTCCAAGGAGAGGAAACGTCTCTGAAGGCCAGTTTCGACCTCTTCGACAAGCACCTGGAGGTGCAGATCCACAACAAGTTCTTCCGGTCCATCGGGGTGAACGACAACCACATCCGTATCGCGGAGAGCGCCCACCCCAGCGACAAGGTCTACGAGCTGCTGAAGAGCTGGATGCAGAGAGAGGGCCTGAAGGCCGACATCAACGCCCTGCTCCAGGCCCTGCTCACCCTGGACCAGAGGAGGTCGGCGGAGAGCATTGCCGTGGAGGCCATCCAGCGAGGCTTCTACAGGCACGCCGACGCGCCGCCGACCCACCCCTCAGGGGGGGCCCTGCAGAAGAGATGAGCGGACGAAGCCAAAACAAACACACACACGAAAAAAGACGAACAAAGAACGTTTTAGAGAGGACGGAAACCGGAACAGACTTTGTTTATGTGGTCTTGCGAGGTGGCGTTGGCAGCTGAAAGAGAAGCGGGCCAAGCGTCGAGTTTGGCCCAGGTGGTCCAGTGCCTTCAGGAAAATACGAAACACGAAAAATATGGATGCGTGTGAGATGGATGTTGGCCCCATCGTGTTCACTTTGCCAAAGCGGCTTGGTGTTTTATCCACGATTGCCAATTAATTTTCTTGTATTTTTTGCTTGTTTTGAAACATGAATGCATGGGTTATCCATCTCACCGTTTTACACACAAATGGTTTTCTTTCAAAAGCTTAAAGGGTCATGTGTTTTGCCCTTAATAACGTATGGCTTTAAAGCTAAATACATAAAGCTGAAGTAAAAAAACAAAAACCAAAAAAAATTACATATGGAGGAGTTGACCCTGATCTTAAGATGGCGTCATCGCCATATCTTTGGTATTCCAAGTGTCAGCTGGGTGCAAGTGAACCTACCTTTCTCCCCGGCCACTGTTCTGTACCATGAGACAGGGATATTACACTGGCATTAGCTGTGTCACTGAAACTGCATGCATCTCCTTGATGCACAGGCCTGTGGCACATGTAGGTTCTAGAACTACAGTACAGGTAGCACATGCTCGTTGGCATGTGTACTGTTTAACTCGACAGGCAGAGAAATGCAGTATGTTAGCCGTACGCATTCTGCTGTTGACCTGTAGCTTACAGGAAAACATGGACCTTATTATGATGGCTTAAAATGCAGGCTTCTAGGTAAAAACAAGCAAACCTCATTTTGCCATAGTTCGACATGGTCCACTTTGATATTTACATGCTTTTGTGTGTAAATCTGGTCAATAAGTCATGAGGTTGGTGGCTGGACTGAATGTTTGTAGACATCCTTCCTAGGTCTTTTCTATGTTCAGTGTTATTACTCACCCCACACATTTAGTATGGAGTTGTCAGTAGTTATTTCTTTTACAAAAGACTGTCAATGGGTTTAGTCAAATATATTTCTCCAGAACATCCTCAGAACAATTGGAGCCTTTTTAGTTCCATTGTTTTATTTATTGACGTATTTATTTTTACATGGATGCTAATTATGTGTGATTATTTATAACCATAACGGCCCTGGAAAATATAAGCACAGGTCAATTTTGTTTTTTGACTATGCACGTTAGCCACATGGTGGAATAGCCGCGATCAGATCAACAGGTGTAGCTTAAAACTGCGGTATTGAGTTCGAGTCCCTTCATGCCTGACGCGCTGATGGGAGAGTTCGGTTCAGCGAGGCGGTGGAGCAGCGCCATGGCCACAGTTACCAGCACTGTACAGTGACGGTATCACGAACAAGCAAAGCGGTCATAAATATTCAAGTCGTGTCCCCTGTTGAGTCAAACCGGGCATGTGTGGATATGTGTGGCTTGAGGGGGTGGGGGGGGGTCGTGCCCCTTTTCGTGCGTCAACCACGACACGTAACCATAGGTACGCTATCATGGTGTTTTCTCAAAGATGAAGGAAATATTTTCTGGATATCAAAGGTATTTTTTTGTACCTTCGGTCCTGTTTGTAAACATTTCCACCAAGCAATATGCTTATAAAAAAAGAAGTGGATTTATTAGAAAAAAGAAGGATTAAATGAAGTTTAAAACTAACAGACACGTCAACGTAAGAGGTAGATCCGTAGCCCTAAACACTAGCATATTATACTAGGCGTAAAAACCAAGTTTAGACCTTTTTTATGCAGGGAAGAAAGCACACGATGTAAAGAGGAAAGAATTCTATTTTATAGCAAAAAATTACAGTGCTGGCACTGCCATCTATTGACTGACAATGAATAAAACAGTCTGCATCGATTTCTACGGGCCCTATTTTGTCTTTAGCTTCTTAACGCTTAACACGTCCTTTCAAACACAATTTTTCCGTTGAACCTGTCTGATGCTTTTTATATGAAGTATGAATTGGCTTCCGTTAATTGTCTCAACTTTGCTTGGTTTGGTCACGACAGTTGATCCGAGAAGATTATACTTTCTTTTCTTTTTTTTATACTGTAACATGCAAGTCTCACGTTCTTCTCGTATTTTCACTCTAGTTTTACTTGTTTGCTTTTATTTCATATGTTAAGACTTAACACTTTACTTTTACGTCAGTCTTTTTCTCCCTTCGACAATTGTTTGCTTGTTTATGGATTTTAAATGCAAATATGGAAAGGCATAAGTGTATTTAGCCCATTTTAATTAAAGGTTTTGTACATACGGTCTTGAGTATTATTTATGCTAATTTTATATTAACTGCTTTCCAGTGTGATACTGGTGAAGACCCAAATGCAGATTAGTATAGTATTGATTTGATTCACATGACGTCACTGTAGCTTTACGCCGCCATCTTACCTACCTACTCGGCCTTAGAAATGCCTGAAATATGCCTGCTTTTTCCCTCTGTTTCGGTGAAGTTCATCTCGGTGAATTTTGCTCAGGTCGAGGAGGACAGCGACAAAGAAAACTGGGGGTAACAAATAGGCTAAGGATCGGAGCTTCAAATTGATTTTTTTCCGACATATCTCTGTCTCACTTTCTCATTGAAATTGGCAGTGTGGGCGGCCATAGTGGGCGAGATCGGTAGTGCATATGGCTGCTGTCTGTTTGGAAGTGATGTAAGTGGCATCTATGAATAGAACACTCAACTTTTGAATATTGGACATGATGTCATACTAAGCAATGTTGTGATGTCACAATGAGTGTATATCTCAGGGTTGGCATCTGAGAGCCCTCTCTGGGCTCTCTGTTGTCCCTGACTGTACAAGGGAGAGAGGCAGCATTAGCCTCTGGTCCAGGCATACGATGGCGAGGAAGAGTGGAGCGTTCGACCTAAACCGCTGCACCGTCAGGCAGCTGGTGCAGCTGTCCGGTATCCCGTTGGCTCATGCTAGGAAGCTGGTCCGCTTCCGGGAAAGGCAGCGGAGGAGGGCTCGTCTGATGGACGAGGAGAGGATCAAGCTCCGAGTGCAGAAGGAACTGTCCGGGAGAAAGGCGACGGCGCGAAGTGGATCGAGAGTCAGTAAGAGACGGATGGAGCATGTCTCCACGGCGACCTCCGGAGTTGAGGACGCGCCGAGGCTGAGATCGGGCCGACGGGAGGTCGGGCAGAGTTCGCAGCGTAGGAAGACGCGGAGCCAGAAGGATCAGGCTAAGGCCCTGGAGATAAGCCCAGGGGCCGTTCACCGGCCTGGGCCTGAATCGCACAGACTCCTCCTCTCCCTGGGTGACAATGACGGCCATCGACACAGCGGAAGGCCAAGGATGGGGACCCAGGGAAACCCCTATGTGATAGTCCTTGAGTTCAGGCCGCCCACAGACAGACTGCACAGTGCTGTTGACCTGAGGAGCGACACTGAGGACCCAAGCAGCTCTCGGGTCGAACGGGAAGACGCAAAGACCCATTACTCAGTCCCGGAACGTTTCCTTCACACAGACGACCAGCGCTGGCAGGAGCCACATGGCCTGCCTCTCGAGGATCTAGCCCAACCAGAGCATCCAGATCCCCCTAGTCACCGGGCTCAAGGGTCCCCCGAACAAGTGCCTCCTCCTGGGCCACCTCTCCTCACCCCGCAGGGTCCCTCTCCTCCCCACCTGGTTGTCCCAGAGGTGGCCTACCGACCAGACGCAGTCCCCTGCCAGGCAGCACTGGAGGCTGGGCTCGGACAGTGGTTTAAGGAGGCCCAGTGTAAGATCTGCGGTGCTCTTGAAAGGTGCTGGGCTAAGCTTCGGCGTCGATACACGCAACGCCACCACGGCACCGCGGAGCTCCTGCAGAACAGGAGGATCTCGGTTGAGATGAAGCGGCGCGGCAGGAGGAGGAGGAGGAGGGAGAAGAGAGGAGACAAGCTGCGGAACCGTAGAGATGAAGAGATGGTCGAGTGGGACAGAACGAGCCAGGGTGGAGTCTCAAGTCAACAGTGCACCATGCAGTGATCTACAGCTGTCAGGCCTCCATCTTTTAAATACCGTTTGATCTCAGAGCAAGACTTTCCTGTTCACATCCAAGTTCGTCCAATATTCTTTATTGTCGTGTTTACTAAAAGTTTTGTTTGGTGGCAATGATGATGCATGATTCTGGAATTTTCTTGGTAAAAGGTCTGTAAAGAAAACAAATATTTGAAAATATGATGTACACTCAAACCAGCACATTTCCATAATAGTATAACTAGTCTTTCTTGGATTTGGGATTCAATTGGGATAGAGCCTAAATAGCTGGAGTACTGTAACCTGGAGTATTGTAAAGATGCACTTCTCACCTATGGACACCAGAGGACAATGTGCAACGGACAAAAAAAACAAATTACTTAACTGATATCAGTTAAATGAATTATCAATTGGTTTGAATGAGATTTGAACCAGGGGTAACCATTTGGCAGTAATTTGATGGTACACATGCTTACCCACTGAGCCACAGAGAGTTCATGTGAAGTAACTTTCTACAAGACAGTTTAATTGCCCTTATGACACTACTAAATGCCAAAGGACAAGTACGTTTTGTTTCTGCTAATACCAAGTTATAAAACAGAATACTCTGCCTTCTAATCATACTATCAAAACAAGTGAACGTGTGCTGAAGGATTTCTAAGAACTCGTTCACGATAAGTAGACTTTTCTTGAATAGACTTATTTATTTCTGCAACACGGTTAAATGTTAAACAGAAATGTACAGCTTACCGTCTATTAGGGGTGTGAATCTTTTGGTTCCTCACGATTCGATTAAAAATGGATTCACGATTTTTTATCAAATTTCAAAAAGACATACTATAAACCAAATACACAACATCCAAAAGGACAAGAAATATCAAAACAATTAGTTTTTTCCCCCATCCATTTGCTACATCTAAAAGGAACCTATATCAAAACAATTAGTCAACGGCTTTTTTTCCCCCATCCATTTGCTACATCTAAAAGGAACCTAAAGGACTATTCCTCCAGGCCTTGTCAGTTGACAAACCATCATTTCTATTGATGTTTGCAATCCAAAAGGCTTTGATAGCCAATTCATTCAAGGGTTTAAGTGTATCTTTGGGTCAATAGAAGCTGTTTTGGTTCAAAGAGTTTTAATCCACCTTTGATTTCAATGTCCTCAGTAGCGTTTTCAGAATTGTGTTCTCAGGCTTCAGTGTGTAACTGTGGCTTCATCTGCTGGATCCAGCTGGCCTTGCTAGACAAACAGCAGACAGCAAACAGCAGGTTTCGCCTGTGTGATCATCTCAACCTGGTGAACATGTACGTTTAGCCTCCAGAATGTCCCAGCTGCATCTGCTGTCGGTCGATTCCCTGAGACGGTCACAAATTAATTGACTCGCGATCATCCACATGCACGGTTTGTGCATAAACAATTACGAAAGAAAAATGGAAAAAAAAGTTCAAAAAAACAAACAAAAAAAGTCTCTCTGCTTTCCTCAGAAGTTGAAAGGCTTGGACTGTGAGGTTTTGGCGTCTGACCCTGACAAGATTCCCGCCGCCGTGTTGCTGTGCGGGGGGTCCGTGATGCTGAGGAGAAGGGGGCTGCTGCTCTTCTTGGGCCTCACGCTGAACAGGTGCAGCGGGGTGAAGGGTCTGGACGAGCCCCCTTGTCCCGGCTCCCTCCGGGCCGGAGCTATGACCTCCAGCTCCCAGGCCACCCTGCTCCACTGACGCAGCCCCGCCTGGGTGACACCTCGCCCTGCCCTGCTGCTGGGGCACGGGCCCTCCTCTTCCGACACACCCACACGCGCCCCCCGGCGCCGCCTCACCGCCACGCCGGACCACCAGCGAGTCTTGGTCCTCTGGCGGCGGGTGAGCAGGGCCACAAGGTCCCTCTTGAAGTTGGTGTTGAGGGCAGCGTAGACCAGAGGGTTGCACACTGAGTTACTGAAGCCCAGGATCTGGACTAAGCTCATCAGGAGGAACTCGGAGTTCAGGTCCATCTCCAGCAGCCCTGGGAGAGAAAGAGTGAGAGAGAGACATCACACAAGATCTGAACCTGGGCCATGGACTCATCTCATCCACTGGCAGAGTCGTTGTGGTGGAGAGTCTGGCGTGCATGTTGCCTACCGTACTCGAGGAGCAGGGAGACGGCATGGAAGGGGGCCCAGCAGACAGCGAACAGCAGCACCACCGTGACCATCATCTTGACCGCTCGCTTCTTTCTCCTGCACGCACCCGCACACATCAGACCCATCCTGCTGGGGTTCTACTGTGCACCCGCACACATCAGACCCATCCTGATGGGGTTCTACTGTGCACCCGCACACATCAGACCCATCCTGGTAGGGTTCTACTGTGCACCCACTTCTACTACCAAACATCCTCTACTACAACATCATCTACTTCTACTACATCATCTACTTCATATTCAGTGGCAAACTTGAAGGAATTATACTCAAGTGGTGCATGGCCACAACTCAAATGCCCAACATTGTGAATGATTAGTGGCTACTGACTGAAAGAGACAGAAATTGATTAATTGTAAGTGTTTGAAATTGATTAATTGTAAGTGTTTGACATTGATAAAGTAATTGGCCACGCTACAATAAAATCTCTATTGTTGAAGAATCCAAACCGGGTATTTTAGACTGACAACAGAGGGGTCCTACCTACCTGGTGATTTTGTTGATCTCTGAACCAGGAAGTGTCTGGAACATGATGTCATGAACACGGTGTTTCCCCCACAACTCACGAATGATCTTGCCGTAAAGCACTCCCATGGTTACCATGGGGACCAGGAACACCAACACGGACAGACAGGTCGTGTAGACCTGCCGTTGCTGCACCCAGGGCCACACCTCCAGGCAGCAGGTGTGGAGGATGTCGTACAGGAAGTCGTACTTCTCCTGAGATGGGGGGGGGGGGGGGTCCGGGGAGTCAGGGGGGGGGTGGGAGTGATGGGAAAGTCAGAGTGTGGGGGGGGTCAACCCTTAGTGAGCTTCACTTCGCTAAAGCTTCGCCTTAGCTAAGCTCACGTCACTGCAGACAGCGTGCATTTTTCAAAGTAATTGAAGCTGTAACAACATTACATATATATATATATATATATATATATATATATATATATATATATATATATATATATATATATATATATATATATATATATATATATATATATATATATATATATATATATATATATATATATATAATAGATACATAAATAGTAGGTTAATATTCGTCAAATGTGAACAAAAGTAATGACTGATTAAATTACACGCATAAAAATATTTTGTGTATAATTTAATTAATCCATCTTACTTTTTTCTTTATTTGACAGATATCAACGTATTATTTCTCTATTATCTATCTTTCACAAGAAATATGTCCAACGTCTAAACATGGCTTGCTCGGATCACAAGATGCCCAATGTCTTGACTACAAAGACCAGTGATCTCACACTAAAGTCAATTCTTATCAGCATTATTGTGCCTTTGCAGGGCCAGAACCCATTTGCAGTTGAATAAAGGGTAGACATACAATTTCCAACGCACAGTTAGTGACCCAGTTCACAGAAGAACTAAGGCATGTAACTTTGTTGAGGCCAGTTACTTTGTCCAAGGGAATCACGATGTAATTCAGTTACTTTTCAATGCCGATGTAAGTATTCATATACCGGTACACACATACATACATACAAGAGATATTAAGCTTTTGTGAGTAACAATGTAGGGTCTGAAAGGATATGAGCGAAGGGAAGGCATCCAATCAGAGTGAGGAACAGGGTCAGTGTTGACTTCATAAAGTGAGCGTACAGGAGAGGATGGAGTGAGGATGATAACATCCTGATATTGGCATTGATCTCACCTCCACTTTCTGTATGAACAACAACGGGGCTGCTATCGCCACGGCGCCCAGCCATACAGCCGCTGGAAAGGGGGACAGAAGAAGAAAAATATTTGTTTTACAATATTGAGGTGAACTTAGGGCGTTCTGCAGCCTCTTTGAATGATCAGGTAATCAATGGAAATTCAACACCTGCTGTTTCGGACAAACAACGAATGGTTTCCCTGTGAAGGTTTTTTTACACCCCCCCCCCCCACACACACACACACACATTCCTTTTTTACCCAACATCTTGCACGCATGGAACAGGAAGTAACCGTTGCGGACGTGAAGCGGGTAGAGGATGCCCTGGAACCGCTCCACAGCGATGCACGTCATCATCAGAATGCTGGTTGATATGGCGGTCACCTGGAGAAATGGCACCAGCTTGCAGAGAAAATCCCCTGAAATCCACAACGAAAATGAATCACTGGATGTCCTCTGAACTCATCAGCGGACTGCAATTCTCCCTGGTTCACTACAATTCACAATCCACTAGACTGAAATCCAATTACTTTTATATCAATCTTCAAGTACTTACATTTAGAAGGAAAGTATACCAGAGAGTATTTGTTTCGAGTGTTGCTACAATGCTGCCATGAGCAGAATACATTTTAGACAGCCTCATACTATGTGCAGACATAATTATTACAGATGATTAGATGTTGAAAAGGGAGAGGTTATCATGGACTCCTGAAAGTCATTGACATTAAACCCCTGCAGTTGATCTTTTAACACTCCCCTCCTATAGTGGCTGAATGTGTTCTGATGGAGGTGGCACCATCCTAATCAAGGGTGAAGGTCAGTGGTAGTGGAAATGGAACTGAGTTGACAGTCTGGACCTTCGAATGCCCAGCACAAAAATTTTGGAAAACCCCATGGAGCAGAGACACTGTGAAGATGCATCCAAAAAAGATTAGAGTACACTGGATCTCTGAAAGAAAGGTGCCTTCTGGACCAGGTGACGAGAAACCTGTTAGGAAATAAGAAATATGACTGTGCTGTTTCTCTCAGAGATCCAGTTAAACCGGTGTACTCTAATTTTCCATATTCATGTGCTATTCCATATTCCTATATCAAGGATATCATGACTAAAACAGTTTTTCATATTCAGGTAAGTAGAAAAAAATACAAACTTGTGTCCAGTCAGTAACTTGTTTACATCCTTAATATTTTATTTTTAATGACGCTTTCTAGAGTTGAAAATAACTAATTAAAATCCCAAAGTGTGCTGAAAGTTTGGAAAAATACAATAAAGAGCTGTAGTAGAAGTGAGATATCATAAAGAAAGTCTTTAACAACTCAGAAACAACCATGGCAGACATATTTTTATATCCACCTCAAATATAGACTGCAAAGGCCAAACCAATTGTTCAAATCAATTGTGTCTTTGCCTACACAAGAAAATTATGACTGTCAGGGTAGATTTTCACATTATAATTCCGTTGTAACTGATGGGATATAATACGGTTATTATAATTTCCTATACTCTATAAAGTGTGTAGGGACGAGGGCAACTGACCCTACACAATACACAGTAATATCATAGTGATGGTGGCATACTGACAAATCACATACATTACCTGATCGGCACACACTACACCTTGTTTGTACTGGGAAAATCCTGAGCATTTAATAAACTGAATGGTTGTCACCATGGAGACATACATCTACCACCTGTTGCCTAATCCACACTCCCATCATCCCTGCTAATCTTAGTACATGGTATTATGGAACTGTGTTTATAGAGTACATTTACCACTACTCAACAGCATCATTCCTATTACATTTCATACAAAGATAATAGTACTTAAAAAAACTATTTGTACCTACAGCTACCCCCAGTAATATGCCACCTATCCACCAAACTATTCCATCCCATCTATAGTACTATGCTATGCCATCCTATCCACAGTACTATACCACCATCTCCAGTAGTATACCACCCTATCTACAATACTATACTACCCTATCTACAGTAGTATACATCTCCAGTAGTATACCACCCTATCACAGTGCTGTGCACCTGCACCTACCTGCCAGCCAGTTGGCAAAGAAGTGCTGGAGCAGGGTGGCAGGGACACAGACGATAGCGATGAGCAGGTCGCTGAGGGCCAGAGAGCAGATGAAGAAGGTGCTGGCCGACTGCAGGGCCTTCCTCTTGCACAGCAGCACCAGCACGGCCACGTTGCCCACCACCGCCAGGACAAAGATGACCAGGTAGAGCAGCCCGAACAGGGGCTGCAGGGGCCAGGACAACCTGGGGACGGACACCAGCGGAGGGATGGAGTACTGTTGGATGAACTGCCGCCGAGAGAGGTTGGAGGCTTTCAGCCACAGGTCCAGAAGCTGGACGGTGAGGTTCATGGTGGCTGGAGTCTCCGGAGGGACGGTGGTTGAAAGCGGTAGATAGGTGTTGGGGTGGAGGAGGTGGGTGTTCTCTGTGTGACAAAAAAAAGGATGAGTTTTTGTAATGTCTGCTAGAGATGAGTTACTAAATGTAAATTAATTAAGACAAGTGCATGTTTCATTGATATCTCAATACAGAACTATCTTCGACCTGACCATTGTTTTTCAGCAACCTACTGAAGGCATACAAAAGCAGAACATAAACGGTTGTCCTTCACTTTAATTTAATGCTAAGTGGGATGCCCCCAATCCACAAACTGGAAATTATGCAGTTTGTTGGTGTTCTCATTCACCTTTTAAAAATGTGCAGATAACCATTCTAATCATAAAAATATTAATAATAATCCATTTTAACGCTAAATGGCTCGGCTACAAACTGTGAAACATTACATTCACATCCCCTCACACTTATTAGTGACTGGGAACCTTATTATTCAACTTTTGATGATGAGAGCGAAATGTTTTAGGAACACATCTTTTAGGCTGAGTAGGCAAGGTTTATATCGAACATTTTGTTCGCGTTAGGCTACAGTTTAATAAAGTCAATTGAGTAGAGTTGAATATCGAATTGTAATGCAAACTCGAATACAACGTTGTGAACTTACACTCCGATGTATTGTATTTTACGTTAAAATTCCAAGAAATAACACAAAGGGATTTACCTTGACCATCGGGGATCAACTCCAGGTGGTTGAGGTGATTAACGCGCTCTGTAGACTAGTCCTCTGTGACTCCTATCCCGCGTTACTGACAGTGACATCTTATGCCGCTTCTCCCCATGAAAAAGTGTGCAGGCTCTTAGGTATTATTTCCCAGCTTTGAGATTTTAAAAAGGTTGCAATTGAACTATGATTCCTCAATTATTTGTCTGTTTTAGCATACTTTCAAGCCATCAAAAATGTAATAGACTTGCCAGTTTTAAAAAGCAATCGCATTGGTACCATAAACATCTCCGTTTTCGGGTTTCATGAAAATGAACTGAAAAAAACACCCTTAATCATATTACCAATGATGAGTCAATTAAAAAAGTAACGCACGAAACTACTATTTATAATTAGACAATACTGTATTGAGCCAAAATACTAACACAAAAGACTACAGATCACTAACAGATTCAACTGTGAAAGCAGTAAATGGTGAATTACTTCAGTGGTCGGTGGATGTTCGGGAACCTGTCGGTTGAAATCAGACACGGAGCAAGTGTTGGAAATCGTTGCAGCCTGTATTGGAAAGTACATTGAAAAGTACTAATTGGCGGAGTTTAAGATCACACCTGAAGGTCATATAGCGACGATCAAAAGTCATGCATTTAACGGTGTTACCGGTACTTTGCATTCTCACCTCAGAGATCTATTCTTAGTTTCAGTCAGATTGAGGATTGTAACATGCCGACAAAATGGGTTTAGTGGAAATAAAAGACACATACAAAAGTCCTATATAAATTTATTATAAATGACCAATTTAGAAAGTAAACTACATTTCATCTGACAGACTTCCCCAGAGTCAAACTAAACAACTATATTTTTTAATTTGTGAAAGAGAAGAGCAATGTCACATAATTTTTTAAACCAGAGGTGAATAAGGTAATTGTTTACAATTTTAATCTTATCATCAGCACTGTGATATTTAAGAATGAAACTTACACAATAGTGGTTAAATAGCTACATTGTCTATCAATATAATAGACTACAATTATTCAGACATTAGTCAGTCCATAGCAGCAAAATAAACAGCAAATCAATAGAAAAATTATTAACAGGCTAAGAATAGGTCAGTCTAGCTGTAGAAGGTAATGTTATATGGTACACAGGTTCAAACTTACTTAACAGAGAGAGAGAGAGAGAGATATTTATATCATAGGTGTGACGCAATAGCATCTTGAGATATCTGTCTAGTCTTGTTCAGAGGGCAATGGTGTTAAATCGTGTACATCTGCCCCTGTCTTCCAGATTTTATTATATCCAGTGACCTTTTGACTGACGGAATCTCTAACATCTTAAATAGGAGCCTTAGACTGTAGTGTCTTCAATATGCAGTATAATACAGACCCACCATGATGAATGAGTCCCTGGCAGATTCTGGACCTGAGTGTCGGACGCTCAGACCCCGAGCGGAACAACCGAGACCCTATTCCTTCTTGACTTCTACCTATGTCTCTGTCCTGTTGTTGCTCTTCTACATTTCGCTCTCTGCCAGCAGCTGAATTTGCGTTTGTAATTTCCATTTGGATTTCTCTAGAAACTGTGTCACCATAGGCATGTGTCTTTATGACACTTGCTGAGGTGGCAGGAGGACTATTGTCACTGGCCTCGTCACTGGCTTGATTTCTAAATGTGGTAACATCCCGCTTATCTCTGCTTATCATTTCAGAAGAATACAAGGCTGCCTTGTCTTCCTGGGAGTGACCTTTCAACCGATCTTTGCTGTCCAAATGATCTTTTTTTCCTTCTGACAGGCTCCTTCTCTTATGGGAGTGAGGGCTATGGTAGGAATTCAACGCAGCGCTCCCTTTAGCATTGAAGTAGTAGAAATGGTCATTGCCCTTGTCACCGGCAGCACTTGATTTATGGCCTGTCCTCTGCGCGTTGCTTTCTACAGGCAGAGCTCCATGGCCTGTATCGCCCTCGGATACGGTTAGGGACCCTGGGCCTGGAGCAGACATCCCTGTGGGCCCTGAGCTGTGGGATTGACCCTCTCCTGGTTCTGCTCTGTCCAGGATCGGAGACATCACCTCCGCAGGGACCCGCGAATGTTTCGGTCTCTTCCCATCGTCGAACCTCCATCTCTCCGCACAGTGTCTCATCCCGGCCTCGGTGCGATGGATCAAGCCTGGGCAGCCGGGCAAAACCCCGCCATTTTCACCGTGGATGGCCTGTGGAGAAGAGGCTACTGTTGAGGATGTCATACCATTTCAATCGTCGGCTTCATCTGTGCATTCCGTTTCCGGGCTCTGTGGGGGGGGGGGGGGGGGGGGGCTCTGTCTGTTTCGCCTGTACACACTGTTTCTGAGTACCCTGTTGTTACGGGAGGTTTGTCAGTGGGAGTGTCTTCGCTACGACCTAAGACTTGAGAAGCGGTTGGAGAAGGGCTCTCATTCGCTTTCACAGGTGGACTCTCTGTGTCGTCAGTGCACTCTGTCTCAATACTCAGTGTTGTGGGTCCGTCACTTCCTACTTCCAATGTACCTCTTTTCTGAAGAGGGCTTTTTAAGACGAGTGTAGGTGTGTCTATACTTACTGTTTGTGGATATCCGGTCGCTTCTGGATGTTTTATCTTTTTGGCTTGTTCTGTTGTCATGGCTTCTGGGCTCTTAGTGGTTGGGGAGTATTCTGCTACAATGCCAGTGTTCAAACCTTTCGTTTTTAAAATCTCTGTAAGAGCTGTTGGTACAGTTTCAGTAGTATGAATCATGATTTCTTTTGTGAACACAGATTCTGGTTGATGTGCACTTACACTTGGCGATTGTGGACTTTGTGTAGTTTGATGTTGACTACCAGTCTCTTGGATGTCTGGAGTGGACATGGGTATTAATGTCTCTGTTGTCATACTTGAAGTTTCTTTTGGAGTGTCCAGTTCTTGGATTTCAACTGTTGTATACACATCTGTGAGTTTGGAAACATGTTCAATTGGTGTGATTTGTTCTGTCTTTAATGATTCAGCTGTAGTTGTCTCTGCTAAAACATCTGTTGGTTTATTCTCCACTGTATTTTCCACTGTAGTTTTCATTTCAGGGCCAGCTGTAGTTAATGAAACGTCATCTACACTCTTAGTTGGCATCTGTGTTTCCTCAGTACATTCTGTCTCCAGGTTCTCCATAGCAGTTGTGGGTTCAACAACGCTTGTTGTTGAAGGACTTCCCAAATCTTCAAGTTCTGTCCTCGCGTGTTCTGTAGTTGGCAATGGTGGGCTTTCTGTCGGTACAATTTCTGGTTCAGTATTAAGCGTGTGTTCAATTGTAGATGAAATATCTAGCCTTTCTGTCACCTCATCTGCATTCTTTGTGGTTAGTGGAGATTCTGTTTCATCCATGTGTTCAGTTGTTAATATTTCTGCAGAAGACGTTGACCCCTGTAAACCATCATCTGGTTCATTCTCTGTTTCCGTAGTCATTTGAGTTACTGTTCTGGAGGTGGTCGAGGAAATCTCATCCATGCTCTTAGATGTCGTCAGTGTCTCCTCCGTGCATTCTGTCTCCAAGATCTCTGTAGCTGCCTTCATATCTCCCATAGTTGGGGATGGTTTAGGTGTGCTATCCATCGGTGGATGTTCAGGTTCCTTTGTATGTTCCATTGTATGTGGGTGTTCAGTTGTATGGGTGATATCTATTCCCTCTGTCAATGTCTCTGGGTTTTTTGTATTTTGAGATGTTTTGTCACTATACACTGTTGGTGGAAATTCGGTTTCAACAATATGTTCAGTCTCTAATCTTTCTGCAGCAGTAGTTGGCTCTGCTAAAACATATGTTGGTTTATTCTCCCCTGTATTTTCCACTGTAGTTTTCATTTCAGGGCCAGCTGTAGTTAATGAAACGTCATCTACACTCTTAGTTGGCATCTGTGTTTCCTCAGAACATTCTGTCTCCAGGTTCTCCATAGCAGTTGTGGGTTCAACAACGCTTGTTGTTGAAGGACTTCCCAAGTCTTCTAGTTCTGTCCTCGCGTGTTCTGTAGTTGGCAATGGTGGGCTTTCTGTCGGTACAATTTCTGGTACTTCAGTACATTCTGTCTTTGGACTCTCTGGTTCTGTATGTTCATGACTTGTTGTTGTCGGTGAAGCTTCTGGGTCTTGAGTGAGTACTGTTCCCGTTTCCTCTGACGTTTCATCGTCTTGGAAACATGGTGTAGAAGGCTCTTCCCTCTCTGTGCCAGGATCATTTGTCACATCGGTATAGTCATTCTCTGAAGTTGTTGTACCGGGTGATTCGAACATTTCGGTTGGCAGCCTCGCTGGTTCCACCACAGTGTGTAAAGGTCTCGTTGTGTCTGTGTTGTCTGGTTCCCCATCGCTCTCACTCTTTTTATACAGAGGTGGCAGCATATCATGTTGTGGCTGACTAAGTATATGTCTCTTTGCACCTATGAATTTCTCAGACAGCTTTAAGTCATTGTCATCCCCAGTGGAATCAGCTTTGAAACCATACACCCTACTTAGGCTGTTGTGTAAGACAGAAGACCCTTTTAGACTACCATAATCATCCTTTGAGTTCTCCGGCACTGGAATGTCCTTTGCACTTTCAATGATCTCTCCCGTCATCACTAATTCAAGATCTGGGGTCCACTTTGGCGAGTCCTTAGAGTAAAAGCCTTGTACTTGGAAATTATCCTGCTGTCTGACTAAACCTTTGTCTTGTGACTCAGGCACAGAAAACACCATCTTTACTGAAACATCCAAGTCGGTTTGTGCCTTCTGCTGGCCACTCAAAACCCCCTCCATCGGTGGTGTTTTCACTCCAAGTCCTACAACCTTTAAACCATCTGTTTTATATTGTTGCTGTCTTTCTTGGTAACTAGGGAATATTTTCACAGGCCTGGCAGTTGTATATCTCGCTGTCAGCTTTTCCTGCAGTTGAACCAGAGAGTTCCGAACCCAGTGTCCGGCTCCTTCGATCTCTTGCACCAGTGCTCCCTGTAAGGTTTGTCCTGTGGTGGTTGTGTGGTGGTACGCAATCCACACCACGCCCGGCCCACTGAGCTGGTTGTTGTCTTCCCCATTCTGGTGTGGGAACTCTCCACTCACGACATAAGTGACAGGACGTGGGGTGCCTGAATTCCAAGTGCTGGTGATTGGGGCTATTTTCTCTCCCTGGAGCAAGCGAACAATAACCTTGAATAGGGTGAGATAAGATAATCATGTTAGCACATAATGCATGTACTATGCAAACAAAACATATTGTGCCTTGTGCAAATTGCTGTAATGCCCTTTATATAATACATTTTTAGTCATTTAGCAGACGCTCTTATCCAGAGCGACTTACAGTATGTACAGGGACATTCCCCTGAGGCAAGTAGGGTGAAGTGCCTTGCCCAAGGACACGTCAATTTGCACGACAGGGAATCGAACCAGCAACCTTCTGATTACTAGCCCGATTCCCTAACCGCTCAGCCACCTGACTCCCATAATATGAACATGCACATTCTGATAAGTCTATAAAGCAAGCACATCCAAGTCTATGCTGGCTCTTCCCAAAAGGGGCATCTTTCTGTTCCAATGGTTCATCAACTGATTTTAGGCACTCAACTCTTGTTCACTGTTGTTAAAAATAGGCTGTTGTTCACAGCCTATTTGACCAGAGGGTGGCCTTGAACTGGACTCAGCCAGTCTCCACCCACTTTGTATCAAATGAGTGTTTAGGTCAAATGTAATTCCTTTTTTCTCACAATGGGACAGACACACAAAAAAACATGGCAAATATTTCAAAATGAGACTTATCTCAGCATACCGATGACGGAATGTGCCAGTCACTGATGTCATCCAAGGAATCCTGAAAGGACATGCTGTGCCACTGGTCCTGCATCCTGTACGCCCAGTAGAGAGGAGATCGTTTCGTACTCTGCAAGGCAGCCACATACACACATTTTCTCCTGAAGCACTTGCAGTAGGGAACGATTCGCCTTTGAGATGTCTCCAAACCATCGGGAGGGTGTCCATTGAGGAGCAGTTTCTTACAGGGCTCCATGTAGCTGCCCCCCATAAGCCAGTCCCCTGCACCAGAGGGGAATGGGCTCAAGGCAGCCAGGTACACTGGTAACCACCACAGCCTCATTGCACTTTCCTGAGTGCTCTAAGCTAGTCAAAGGCTCAAGAATAGTTTTTTTAATCTTGGCTCATTGTTCACCCTTTCATTTTGAATATGCAAATGCAATATCACACGTTGTGCCACCTCACTACCCGAGAGAATTATTCATGTTTAAGATCAGACCTCAGTTCACACTGTCACATGTTACCTTGCGAAAAGAAACACTCTACTACACTCTATATGTATATGTACGGGATTATTCGTTAAATTCAGTGTCAATGTCAAAGTTCAATCTTGCTGTGCATGACTGTAAATTCAGAAA
Source organism: Osmerus mordax (assembly GCF_038355195.1). Lineage (NCBI taxonomy): Eukaryota > Metazoa > Chordata > Actinopteri > Osmeriformes > Osmeridae > Osmerus > Osmerus mordax. The sequence continues at coordinate 2,967,872 of NC_090069.1, read as the reverse complement.
GAACAAGGTTATCGTTTGTAATTATTATTTTTTTGCCGTTGAAATTGTAATGATCTGCCATGGGGTTCACTTTCACTCACAGAGCAGGGAGGAGGAACACTGTACACTCATAATCAGAGGACATGAGGCATTCAACGAATGGCTTAATGGGAAGATGAAAGTCTCCTAGCTGTGTGTGTGTGTGTGTGGGGGGGGGGGGGGGCGTGGTGTGTGTGGATGGTTTGGATGACACTATGAGAGTGGACATAACTGAATTGATTAATGTATACACTTCAAGGACATCTCCACAGACAACTATATGCATTTATTTGAGCATCAACAACTCTTGGGGTAGACTGAGGCCTTATACTTTATGGATTTTCCACAAGTGAATTTCTAAGGCTTTGTGCTTTTTGGTAGAAGTAATTGGCGTGGCAAAGTTGAAGGCGAGGAGAGTGAACTGAACTCAATAGAAAGGTTATGGAATCAGTGGGACAGTAATGGTTCACAGCTTGAATTCAACCAAACCTGAGCTGAGCTTTTGCTGATAAATTGTCACACTGGGAGGAAGATGGTGACAGCTGTGTCTAATGGGGGTCCAGGATGAGGTCACAATTCAAGCACTTGTCTGTCGTCATCATTGAGAGCCAGCAAGCAGGATTTAACAGAAAGTAATAATAAGTTCTGGTTGAGTGGTTGTAGAGTTGTACGCTGACTCTTTAGAAACGGACGAATACAATGTTTTTCAAGAAATGGGACATTGCAGCGAAATCATCTCTGCAAAAGAAATGTCCCATTTCTTGAAAAACGTATTTTTCAGTATCCAAGAAACTAGTGGATGTCATTGTTAGACTACCCTCCTTGTGACAAAGGTAGTTTCACACTGACCCTAATAACCTGGCTGAAACTCATGTACTCAGGATTCCAGTAATGTAATTTCTTCATCCTGCAATACACACACAGAGCCGTCAAGTCAAGAGATGACCAAAAGAGGGCTGGTAGCAGTAGGCAAACTGTGGCCCAACTGCACAGTGTGTTTGCATGCTATCTGATGTTTGACACACCTTTCACCGTGCTAGCCTTTCTGATAGTCACAGAGGCAGGACAGAGACATTATTTTGGTTGTTTGTTCTCGGGATCATCCCTTCACTCAACTTAAACGACACAAGGTAAGACCACGAACAAAATGCGATTAGAAACTTGTTCGGCAAAAAGAATTGCTAATAGTTAGCGAATGTTAATTAGCATTTAAACTTCACACAATGACAATGTATTGTCATTGAGTTGCATGTAGCAGTTGGCTGTGGAGAAACGTATATAATGATGTTCTGTGACTCAAGACTCTCTAAGATGTGCAGTGTGTCAAAATTCATGAGAAAGTGAGTTAGCATCTTTTAAAGAAGGAGTTGCTCAGTCTTAAAAGACTGTGGATGTGATAAGTATAATTCAACTGTGTGCAACAGTATCAATACAGTACAAGTGTATCCTTTGCAGGTAGCAGGTCCACTTCAATAACCTTAAACATTATTAAATGTCAATGATTTCCTTTGAGAGGAAGAGAAAGACAGTAATGAAGTGACCTTGCCATCTAAAAGAACATATGCGATCATTGCCATGGAGTCTGTGGGGAGCCATTTAACTCTCAGAACAGTGGCATTACTAACTTCCGAAACACAACACCTTTACCAGCATCACTCTGGACCAAGGGAAAGGCAGGGAATATTAGATTTCCACATGAATCCTGCTCCTCTTTTCAGACAAAGAGGGAGAATGACACGTGACCAATTCCACCTTATTTTCTCGCTTTTTTTCTTTTCTTGAAAGCTTTTAATGAGTCTCTCTGGGTAGTTTTTTGAATAACGAGGGCTCCTGTTGAGAGAAAACAAACCTGGCGGCCTCTATGCTGTGAAAGGCTCTAATTGTATAGACTTTTATCCGGCGCTACAGGCACAAAACAAGGAACGTCTCTTAGCCTCCCCTTCTGCTCATTCCTTCTCTCAGCATCAGATCCACAACCAGAGGATGGGAGCCATCAGCACAAAAAGCACCCTGACAAACCACAGCAAGAGGAACATCCGCGTGTTCGTCTCGGACACGGCGCTGGAGAGAGACGCCTTCATCGTGGCTGATAAGGTCGATAAGGTTGCCGGTGAAGGGGCAGCAGAGGAACAGAAGCCGTCTCCCGGGGACGGTGCTCCCAAGTTCCGTTTCAGGAAAGACGTCCGCTGCATCCGTGTGCTGCCGGACCGAAGCCACGAGCTGCCCTGGGAGCTGAACCAGTTCCTGTCCGTCTTCGTGGAGGACGAGGACGAACAGGAAGTCTTCTCCAAACAAATCATACCGAGCTTGGCTGTTCCTTCACCTGTCATCATTTTCCTTTATGATGTGTAGCTCGGATGATACGTCCCTGCTTTGCAGTTTCAGTCTCATTTGAATGTGTCTGCATTATATGGCCGAAAGGTTGTAGAAAGATATATCTATTCTATTTGGTTAAAGATTTCAAATGAATGGACGAAAGGGTTGATGTCAAGCCAACCTCTGACACAGAACAGAGTATGTGATGATGAGAGCCCACTGTCTCTGAATACCATCCAACACAATAACACATCTCTAACCATTTTACATACTTATTGTTAGAGGACAGAGGGTGATGGCTTTGTTATCATGTCACTAAGCCTTCAATAAAACTGTTCTTCGAATGCATTCTCTTTTTTTTGATTCCAGGCTTGTGGTATCCCTTGTTGTAGAAAGGTTAGGGTTGGTCACAATGAGCTTTCCCTGTGTGGCTTCTCTTGTGTGTCTGCTCTGTGTTTGCATCAGCTCCCCTTTTCCAAACCTCATCCATGTTCAACTTCCAGGATAATTACAATGACATGGCTCTGTTTCGAATCACACTGAGGCCTTTGTGAGCCATTCACCACGACTCAGCCTTTCACCATGACTTTGCAGAATACGATGTTCGTTATGAAAAGGTACACTTTTGTTGTTGCAAAACATGGATTGGTAAGTTCAATAACAAGCTGACACCCATTTGCACAGAGACACGCACAGTCATTCACATGCACACAAACACGATTAGGCATTTCGACTGATGCATAAGCCCGCCCTTTCCTCCCAACGGATCATGAGATACAGTAATGGAGTTGTATAGAGAAGATGTAGAGCTACAATGCTCCATAACTGAGATCCTGCTTCTGAGGGGTTAGGACAGGGAACAAACACAGAACAGCCCAAGAGGAAACCACTGCAGGCTGGGTGAGCTGAACACACATTTATGGATTTATCGCAAAGTACCTTTGAAACAGAGTTGAACGACAGTTGTTTTCTTATTGTTTTTCGAAACATTTCAATTTTGATCGTGTTCCGTAAAAAAAAATCACGTAAAAGAAGGAAAAGACCCCCAAAAAAGAAGGACCTGGAATTGACCAGGAGTCTAGATAAGTTATTTTGATCAAATTGCCAGTATCAACTCTTTCTCGTATTTTTTAAAAATCTTGACCCATTTCTCGGCCCCACCCCTTCACTCTATCTCTTTCTTTCTCTCTTTCTTTCTTTCTCTCTCTCCCTCTCTCTCCCTCTCTCTCTCCCCTACTCCCACAACAGTCATGGCTAGCACTGCCCTCTTCTATGTGACCTACGTGTTCTGCCTGGCCCTGGGCCTGCTGTGTGTGGTTTGTGCTGCCTACTGGAGCTCCCGGTGGCGTGGTGGCTTTGCATGGGACGCCTCAGCGCTGCAGTTTAACTGGCACCCTGTTCTCATGGTAACTGGCCTTCTGGTACTCTGTGGATACGGTGAGTCATGCTATTTTTCACATCTCTTTTTTAAAACAACACTGACAGGATAACAAGTACATTGCAAAGCCATATATATTTTTGTTCTTGCCATTAAGTTGAGTCAGTCTTTTTGTAGCTTGTTATGCAGTTGTGTTCCACCAGAATAAGTTTGGATCCGTGAAAAGTGAGGAAATTAGCCTGAATGTGAGCGTGAATGTCTTTTTGAACCTAGACTACAGAACCCAACTACAAAGATAAGAAAAGGAAAACATGTCCAGCTTTTCCCCACCGTCTATCACAGCCTCTCACATCCTTTCATGTTCAAACCACACATGCATATCATCTGTACGCGTAAACAGCTTAAACTCATCATTGCTTCTTCATTACCATGAATACGTTGGTTTTCACTACTTTTTCGAGACACATAAAAAATATATATTTTCTGCCGTTGTGTGCAGCGGCGATTATGTACCGTGTGCCGTTCACATGGCAACACAAGAAGCAGATCTGGAAGCTGGTGCACTCTGGTCTTCTGTTGTCTTCCCTGCTGCTGTCCACCCTGGGCTTGTGTGCTGTGTTTGACTTCCATTCCGGCTACCACATCCCTGACCTGTACTCCCTACATAGCTGGGTGGGCCTCTCCACCACCTTCCTGTTTGCATTGCAGGTACGTCACAACAGGAGATTTTGACACCTACATTTACATTTAGTCATTTAGCAGACGCTCTTATCCAGAGTGACTTACAGTAAGTACAGGGACATTCCCCCGAGGCAAGTAGGGTGAAGTGCCTTGCCCAAGGACACAATGTCATTTGGCACGGCTGGGAATCGAACTGGCAACCTTCAGATTACTAGCCCGACTCCCTCACCGCTCAGCTATCTGACTCCCTTACTTTCATGTGCCTAACCGTGTGTACTTAGTCGGTCGAACCGAATGCTGGACTGTTTTACACAGTATGTGGTGTCCATCTTGGAAGCTTCCCTTGGACTGCAGTGGATTCGTTTGACTTGTTGGTTCCTCTAAAGCTATACAGCAGATCTATACAGCAGATCTATACAGCAGATCTATACAGCAGAATCGAATTATTCTACCATCGCAATCAGAATCAGAAAGGGATTTATTCGCCATGAAAGTTTGCACAGACAAGGAATTTGCTTTGGCAGGAAGGTGCATACAATAAACATATACCTAAAATTTAAATTAGTGGACTAACTATACTAAGGGTACATAAACTAGCAGTACTAAGTGTGATTAGAATAGAATTAAATATATGTCCACTCTCCCTCTCGTCTTGTTTGCCAGTGGGCCCTGGGGCTGGGGGTCTTTATGATGCCATGCTCCCCCTTGGGTTTGCGTAAACTCCTGAAGCCGGTCCACGCATGGATGGGAGGAGCCATCTTCATCCTCAGTGTGATCTCCTGCCTCTCTGGTATCAATGAGAAGCTGCTCCTTACTCTGTGAGAACAAAGATGAACCCAGACATCAGATTGGGTGTACACGCAATCTGAGAATAATGAAACTGTGAAATCAAATGTGTATTGTTAATTAACGTTACAATTTTAATGTTAATGTGATAAATGTGTCATTCTCATCCAGTAACGGAAGCACTGCCGAGGCTTACTCAACTCTGCCTCCCGAGGCTGTTTTTGCTAATTTCCTCGGGATACTGATAGTGGCTTTTGGGTTGATTGTCCTTCGAATTTTAACCAATCAGAAGTGGCAAAGGCCAGAGCAAACGCAGGAGGAATCTCAAGTGAGTAGCCACCACATACAGAATAACAGGTGTGGGCTACACACTGCACAATAAATCATGTTTGGATGCTGGTTTTGTAAGTGTTTATGCACAGAGATTTTCTATGTAGAGCACTGTGTAAAAGTCTTATATGAAAACAATTTTTATAAAGACACAATATTAAAAATATTGAGTGACTAAGAACTTTGCACAGTACACAAATGGAAACTATTTTTAAAGACACGATGAAAGGGTTAGGGTTAGAAATGTTTTCAACATTGCACTACTCCCACACAAATAAGGAAGACAAACGAAAAAAACAAAATATTGAGTGACTAAGAACTTTGCACAGTACTGTATACTGGCTGTATATTAATGTTACAGAAGGAGAATTTGGAATTTCTCCATAGCTAAGGAACATGTATCTAGGGTAGTAATATTAATCATTATACTGTATGGGCTTTCTTTCAGCTGCTTCCCGGAGACAGTTGATGACATATTTCTGAATTTGTGCATGGTCAGAAATCTGAATTGTACTGGTCAGATTTTATTCCATGGCGTCAGTGTTTGCCTTGGTGTTGAGAAGTCTACAAGACTTGAAGATTCAAGACTACAGGGACATAGCAAGAAGTGGATGACCCCAAAAATTGTGCTCCCATAAATAATGCACTCGATGTAAAGATTTGAAACACATTTTATCATTACAAATAAAATGAGAACTTCATGCCTAAATAATGGATGCTACCCTTAACAAGTCTTTGTCATTTCTACATTGAAAAGCAAAACGTTTTCTGTAAATGTATTGTAGTCAAAAAGAAATTCAAAGCATTAGAAATCCATGGTTGTAGAAAGGGTTGATTTTACAGAAGTACAGCTAACTGCGCATAGCATTCAAATCCCCCTGACAATAAAAAACAGAGGTAAGCTTTACACATTGTTTCGGGCATATTTTACAGGACGGTGACACGCTTCCCATGTGCTCCTTTGGAAGAAAAAAACATGTGGAGATGCCGGGGATTGAACCCGGGGCCTCATACATGCAAAGCATGCGCTCTACCACTGAGCTACATCCCCTTCCGTGCCATGTGTGGAAAACTTTGAAATTATAAACTATACTGCATAATGTGAACATTTTCTACTTCAGAATGTGTGTTCCGTATAAAATATAGCCTACTACAGACTTTTTCAGACAAGTCTTCTGAGGAATAGCCTATGGGAGGAATACATATAAATGTCGATATTAGAAAACGAATGTTGGAATATTACGACTGTTGACACTTTGTTACGTCACAGTTGAAACAAAACGTTAAGTAAAATATAAGAAGTCGAGACATTTCTGGTTGCGGGAGTCACTGAAGGTCTGTGGTCGTAGCTCTGATATTAGCTGTTTCAGGTCAGGGTGTATTTTTGGTTACATCTTTCCCCTATGAATGGAAATGAAAAAACTCTTAACAACTGATGTTGCATTGTTATATTAGACTTATCGTATAGTTGTGTTGTAATTGTTGTCTTAGACATCGCCCTGACTTGGGTCAGCCTGTCTGTAGCGAACATGGACCTCAAAGAAGAGCACGGTTCAATTGGCCCAGTGACAGCTCATGTAGGCCTACCATGGACCATGAAGAAAATAACAGAGGTTTACAGATATATTTATTTTATTTAAAACTCTAGATCAGCGGTCTTAAACCCTGGTCCTCAGGGCCCACTGTCCTGCATGTTTAGGACGTTTCCCTGCTCCAGCACACCTGATACTAAATGGGTCGTTAGAGCTTGATAAGGACCCATTTAGTATCAGGTGTGTTGGAGTGGAGAAACATCTAAAACATGCAGGACAGTGGGCCCTGAGGACCAGGGTTGAAGACCGCTGCTCTAGATGGTAACAGATGCTGTATAGAATAACTTACTCAATTGTACGGTTGTTCTTTGAAAATTATATTCTCTGCAGATCATCTCTGATCTAAAAAAGGACAACTTCAACCTCCGGCTTCGCATTTTCTACTATGAGGAGTGTTTACAAAAGAAATGTGATGGCTCTGTGGAGGAAATGTGCAAAACAGTAAGTAGGTTCAGAAGTAAAAGCTTTGGCTTACTTAACAGTGTGTTGGGGAGGGGGGACGGGTATGGATAATGACTTCGCTGCTCTGCAGATGTAGTCACGAAGCACTATCATCTGTTAGTATCATCTGTGTGAGATTGGTAACAGGAAGCTTAGCTAAAATACAAATGTAATGTTTTGTTTTTTTCCATAGAATTTGAAGAATTAGAGGGTGTTGATTTAATCATTCTGAGTAGCTATGTGACAAACTAAACGTGCTTTTGTCAAAATGCAGAACATTAACCTGAACGTGGAAGTCGAAACGCTCAAGGAAGAGATGAGAGAACTGCATAGAGTTTCTGTCCTTGCTATGTAAGCCTCTTTCAAGCGACAGACCCCCAAAACGTTTCACTTAACCATATCCTATCACGAGCTGCAAACTAACCGTTAGTGGTATGTCCTCTTGACTGATCCAGAGAAACCAGCAGTGAAATGGAGCAGCTACGACAGACCTGCAATGTCCGGACCGCACAACTGGAAAAAGTAGGCACTACTTCCATGCAGGGATGACACATCAGTGTCCAAAATGAAACCGCATAGTTATGAAGGCTGAACTGGTCATTGGGAGAGGTGGAGATGAAACAACTGGTTTAATGGCATACAGCCTTGTCATACCCTGGGCTTCCTGTTGGCATTCTCCTACATTTACATTTTACATTTAGTCATTTAGCAGACGCTCTTATCCAGAGCGACTTACAGTAAGTACAGGGACATTCCCCCGAGGCAAGTAGGGTGAAGTGCCTTGCCCAAGGACACAACGTCAGTTGGCATGACTGGGAATCGAACTGGCTTGATTCCTGAGTAGACAAAGATCAACACGTACATGGATGGACTGTGTGACTGAACAGTTGATCTAAAAATAATTTAAATCTCTTTTACCCCTTAACATCCTGAGATTTTCTATATGTTTTCATTTTAGAATTAGGAATGTGTTTTCTCACTGACTTTACTAGTGACTATAAATACATTTTTTCTCAGGTGTTTCACACAGGATTTATTGATGTGTTTTCTCACCATTTTGTGTAGGATCTAGAGCTATCTAAGATTGAGGTAGGGAAACTTGTAGCCATGTTGGAACAGGAAGAGATGCGTGTACTGGAGCTTGAGAATGAAGTCAAGGGAAACCACCATTCAGATACACCCACCCAAACTGATCCACAACCCCAAGACAAGTGTCCCAACCAAAACCAGGACTTACTTAACTTGCTAGCGGAGAAGGACTGGTAAAAGAGGCCTAGAAAGTTATGCAATTTTCCATGTAACCCCACCACATTTACCAATACCTTCCTAGTAATGTTTATCAAAGTTTACTTTCTCCTTCCCCCCTCTCGTTCTCTCCACTTCTTTCTCTCTCTCACACTTTCTGTCTCTTTTTCATTCTTTCTTTCTCTCTCTCTCTCTCTCTCTCTCTCTCTCTCTCTCTCTCTCTCTCTCTCTCTCTCTCTCTCTCTCTCTCTCTCTCACTCACACTCTCACTCTCTCTCTCTCTCACTCTCACTCTCACTCTCTCTCTCTCTCTCTCTCTCTCTCTCTCTCTCTCTCTCTCTCCTCTCTCTCTCTCTCTCTCTCTCTCTCTCTCTCTCTCTCTCTCTCTCTCTCTCTCTCTCTCTCTCTCTTCTCTCTCTCTCTCTCTCTCTCTCTCTCTCTCTCTCTCTCTCTCTCTCTCTCTCTCTCTCTCTCTCTCTCTCTCTCTCTCTCTCTCTCTCTCTCTCTCTCTCTCTCTCTCTCTCTCTCTCTCTCTCTCTCTCTCTCTCTCTCTCTCTCTCACACACACACACACACACACACACACACACACACACACACACACACACACACACACACACAAGTCTCATAGAGCAGCTCCAGGCATCAGTAAAGTCCCAGGATACTGTTATAGAGCAGCTCCAGGCATCAGTAAAGTCCCAGGATACTGTTATAGAGCAGCTCCAGGCATCAGTAAAGTCCCAGGATACTGTTATAGAGCAGCTGAGGACTGATGGGGTCAGACAGGTCAGTGGAGACCAGCCTGCAGGTGACCCCGACAGCCAACTCACATCCCTCATTGAGCAGCAGGTCAGAATACAGATCACTTCAAACATAATGGTTAGGGTGACAGTTGGAAAAGCTAAGTCTTTGCATTTATGAAATGTCTGATTTGTCAGGTTCTGGAACAGGATATTAGCAGAGAGAAGCGAAAGTTTGACAAACAGTTGAAGGTGTGGAGCCGACACAAAATGTTCAGCAAAACTGAGGCAGCTCATTGGGAAAACAATAATAAATATGATTATAATAATAGTGATTTCCTCTAACACGGTTTCCTATATCCTGTTCAGGACATCCAGGAACTTCTGGAGAGGTCTAATGTGGACATGGCAGAGAAGGACTTCCTTCTGGCGGACAGTGATTTCAAACTGAAGGAGCAGGATGTCGTCATTCTGAAACTGAACCACAAACTGCAGGAAAAAGACCAATTACTGCAGGTAACAGCCGCGCATGTATGGCGCTCTTGCTTTCAGTCCATTTCAAAGGGTGTTAAAGGCAGTCATCGCTGATTGTGCTCCTTTCACAAATGTCAAAAGGATTCTGAGCTGAAAACGTACTTGACATATTTACATTCATAGCAAGCTTCGGAGAAAGCCTCTTTTTTATATACGGACGAGCGAAGCAGAGAAGAGGACGCTGCCGAGGTGATAAAAAAGGACACATTAAACATGTCAAATCTCACACCGTGTACAGGATCAGATGGTTAGGCCAAAAACATGTGCCCCACAGCTGTCTAATGCTCCTCCGTTTCTTCAAAAGGACAAGGAGAAAGATTCGGTTGATCACCTCAAGCAGTGTATGCAGCAGCAGGAGAGAGAGCTTCAAATGCTCAACAACCTGCTGTTCAGCCACGAAGACTCAATCCACGTGAGACGTTTAGTTGTGGAAGCAATATTGAAAACACCCCCACACAATTATGGGGGGATTGCAAAAGTAAACACTGCTCTTCACAAACTAGGCTCTAGAGACCGAACTGGTTAAGATGAAAGCGCTACAGGAAACCCTGGAACAGGCCAACGAGGACCTGGCAGAGAAGGATTTTGTCCTGATGGAGAGTGAAACCAAACTGAAGGAAATGGAAGAGACCATACAGACACTCACCTGCGAACTGCAGGAGAAAAACAGACTCACACAGGTTCATAAAAAAGAATTGATCTCAAACCTCATCACAATAGATATATACAGTATAAATGAACTAAAACATTGTTTCATTGTTTCAGTGTCAACAGGTGTATTTGTTGCATCTATTTCAACACAATTGGGAACGTAATCCCTGGTTGTGAATTTTGTTTTCCAGAGCTCTGAATGTTCAGATAGCAACGCAAATCACCAACAGGAGGCAGCATTGCAGAAACAACTTCAAGACCTGGAACAGGCCTCTGAGGTAAACTCGCTACATACATCACATCTTACGAGGTCTGATAACAACTCATATCTGTAATCCTTCTACTTCTTCAAATGATAAACTGTTTCTATTCCTTCATCCTGATAATTGAACTGGTTGTGGGTCACCTGTGACTGGTTTGACCCGGGTCATTGTTGCAGAGAGCCAGAGAGGACATGTTGTCTGTGATTGAAGAGAAGAACAGGGAGATTTGTCGACTTCAGGAATCTCTATTAGATTTTCAATCCCATCCCCCTCCTACCCAGGCAAACCTTCTGTCACACATCCAAGATTCTATCAATGTACGCATCTTCTGTGGGCTTATCAATATGCGGATGTGCATTTTATCAATGGGGACTTGAATCAAGTATTGATTCAATCAAATGTTTGTTTTGTTGTGGCTGTGTATTCCCAGAGAGCCAAAGAAAAGATTATTTGTGCCATTGAATGTAAAGCGAACAACTCCTCAAATATGTCTCAACTGCTGCAAAAGATCATTGACCTGCAAGCAAAAAACACTGAAATGTCGTACCAAGACATAATCAATGTACAAGTTGAATTATACTTTATACTACACACATCACAAAATAGAAACAATACACAGACTATACGGTATAAATATATATTCACTATATAATTCTCCCATTTTGACAGAGTCTGTGTATTCAGATGAAGGAGAGAGACCTGGATGTGGATCAAAACGTGGAGGCATTTAAATGTCCACAAACAGAGCAGAAGCTAGAGGAGAACCTCACTGAAACCTGGCGGGACGAGGACCAAGCTACCGTCTTCCCACAGAAACCATTGACTGAACACAACACTGAGGTACTGCACACAGGACCCTGTGGTACTTTGCTGTCGTGTTTGTTTGGATTTTATTGCCATTTTCGGATTTGTTCGCATAATATTTGGTTCCGTCCGCACAGGTGATGGATGGCTGGTTGCAGAGACAGACCGAAGAGAGAAGGATAGAGATAGAACAACTGAAACAGAGACTGAGAGAGACCGAGGCTACGCTGGCTCAAAGCAAAGCAGAGAACCTAAAGCAGATGACAGACTACCAACAGACTGTAGCAACGCTTCAGGCTGCCATCAACATGAACGCACACGTGTTAAAGGTGACCAAAGTCTTACTTATCCTGTGAAGGATACATCCGTCTAGTCCAGTGTTGATATCACATGGTCACTTTGGTGTCTCTCGTGTAGGCTTTGGAGTCTCTGATGGAGGACGTGGACCAAGAGCTAGAGCCCGCCAGGGAAATCTTAAGACAGCTGCAGCCAACCAAGGGATCCTTAGAGGACTACATCTCTCACTTACTCCAGGAGAAAAACTTTATCATCTCCCAACTTCAAGAAGAGTCGAGTAGAAAGTCTCAACAACTAGAGGTATAAAGGATTACCTAACATCTACATTGCTTTTTTGAAAAATACTAGTTGTTTCTGTTTGTGCTGTTGTACACAAAATTCTAAGGATAAGGAAAAGTTCTAAGGATACAATTTTCTCTCTGTTGCACACTCATATCTAAGGTCATGGTGGGTCGACTGCAAAGCCAGAAAGAGGCTAGCGACAAAGACCTTGAGGAGTTGGAACAGCATCTGAGAGACATGGAGGCCATTTTGAATGAGACAAAGCAGGATTCAGACATGAAGAAACTGAAGGACGACGAGAACGACAACACAAAGGTCGCTCTGTTAGAGCTCCAACTGAAGGAGCTGGAGGCCACGTTGGCCACCGAAGAACAGCTAGCCGAGGAGAAGTTGCAGAACCAGGCTGAGAACAGCACCAGGAAAGTGGAGCAGTTAGAGCAGAAACTCCAGGAAACGGAGGCCGTCCTTGCCAAAACCAAAGAGGCGGATGAGGAAAGAGGACTACACAGAGAGAAACAGCTGACAGACTACAAAGCCACTGTCGAAAAGCTTCTCGTGACCATTTCTTTCAACGAGCGAATGTTCAAGGTAACTATGTAGCATTCTCACGACACTGAAATCGAGTACAGGATGGCTTCGGACCTCTTATAGGATCTACATTGACACAATCTCCCTTCGCTTGTAAGGAGTTGAAAGAGCATCAGCAGCAGGTTGTAGGGAAACACGCAGATGAGCTCCAGGAATTCAACAGGAGGCAGCAGGAGCTGTGGTCAGCGCAGTCTCTGATCTCAGCTAGCCTGCAGGAGAAGAGCACCGAGGTTCTTCAACTCAGAGATACCCTGTTTCAGAAGGAGAAGGTCATCAAAGTTAGTTTTTGATATTTGTATTCTATTTGTATTTTGAGTGCATTGAAGTGTCTTTTATGTGGATCCATTGTCAATGCACAAATCCATTTCACTGGTTTTGGCCCAGGACCTGCAAGGCCTTACCCTGCAAGGCCTTATCCTCCAGAGAAAAGAAACCGCAGTAAACGGGGAAGGTGAGCGTGTGATCCAGATGAGAATTGTCTGTGGTTCAACCATGCCTTGAACCAGACACCAATGTGTGACACTTTCCATGAGACACTCTCAATTTTCACCCTCTCTCTCCCAGCCCCGGCGGGTCAAGAGATTTTACCACTTAGTGAGAGGCGCCTCCAGGTTGTCCAGAAGGAGAAAGGGAGCCTGATGGAGAGACTGAGAGCTAGTGACCGCCTGAACGAGACCCTCCACAGCCAGCTGTCCTTACACAGAGACATCGTGGCTCAAGACAATGCCCACGGTTTCACCTCCTCTTCACTTACAGTGGACAACAACTGTGATGACCCATGCATGCCTACAATGGGTCAGAGCTATGGTACAGCCTTATATACACAATATATAATAACAAAACTGACCACGTTATTGTGGCCTTAATTATTTAGTAAATTATCTGTGTGATGTACCCAAGTCACCCTGTCAGAATACCCCAAACCGACCGTAAGTCTAAATATAATGTGGTAGTTTGTTGTTTGCTTTGTTTCAGAGTTCACAGACAAATGTTTAAAACCGACTGGAGAAAATAAATCTGAATTTGGGAGTCAGCCAGGGTTTCCTCCCCAGATTATCAACATCAACTATGTGACATGTGGAGCATCTAGGCATTCAAGCAGGACTAACCTCTCCGATACATGTGAGAACTAAGACAGCACTGTAATATTGAAGCACTTGAAACGTAAACACCCAGTGCCAGTACACCTTAATTTTGTGGATGACGTCACTGTCCTTATCACGCCAGGGAGAAGAGACCATGTTAAAATGGATGATAACGCCTCTCAAAGCAGCTGGTCGTCATGTAGCATGGAGGACTCTGTACCTTCCTCGTTGACCAGCAGTCTGTCAGCACTGTGGGTCCAGGAAAAGACCCGTCATGTCCAAGCTCAGACAGATGATTCCCTGACCCTCCAGAGGCTCATATCAGAGGGGAATACACTGACAAATGTCATGATTCAGCTACTGCAGGATTGCTTTCGTAAACCCCACGCTGACCCTCAGGCAACGGTCAGTGCAGAGAATTGAGAAAGAAATCTGTGCAGAGTAAAAGACTCATTTGATTAATATCATGATAGGATATGCAGATGGAATCAAGCTTTATCATTTAAGATTTTAACTTCTGTTCTATCTTTTGTGGGGTAACGTACAGGTGGACCAGAAGCTTGTCAAGCAACTCTCTGCAACAATTGCTGCCAGCCAACATGCCTTAGAAGAAGCCAGCCGTCTCCTGAAGCACGAGGGCAGAAATAGTACACAGCTGAAGAGTAAAAATGTGACGCCTTCTGACTTCAACAGGGGAAACCTTGAACTAAAGAATGAAATCGAGAGGTTGACAATGGGGCAATGCTATAACAAGAAGATGCTCTCAGAGGCAATCAAGCGCCTGAGGAAAGTCAACCGGAGGAAACTTTAAACAGCACATAGCATAAAAAACAACACATGTACAATACAATGCATTGTAAAACAACTGTATAAGTACTCCGCTTCTTTGTCTCTTAATCTCAAGCAAGTTGTGTTTTCAATACTACAATGTTATTACTCCACATGGGTTCCAAACCAGCCTAAACGGCCATCTATCTCGCTGACTGGTCGGCGACAGTCCAGAGGGGAACCTATTGTGTGCACTATGCTCGATGACGAACAACACATGAAACTCGACAACATACGATTTGGCTCGCTTGTTTAAACGTAAAATGAGCTGGTAGCTTCACGTGTCTGTCTGAACGTTGGCGACCGGGTTCAACGTTAAAAATGATGGCATTTATTGTGAGTAAATGCTCAAATTATTTGTTGAGACTCATTTGAATGCTACAGCAGTACCAATACTTGGCTAGGCAGCTATAGGCTAGCTAACTAGGGTTGAGCTAATAATATTATTATGCAAGCTACCCAGCCCACCGTCCTTTACCACTGACTTGTTTACAACATCAAACACTAATCTATCTGACTGGTTAACTTATGTAGCTAGCTAACTGGGTGAATATTGTTACTTGACAAGCAACTGTCCCCCTAGCTTAGCTAGCACGCTACACTGGATACCTAGCTAGCTCTAATTTTAAATAGCTTACAAGTTAGTAGGCAGTTTGTAGAAGAGAAGCTGGCGAGCTATCTGTGTGGAATTTATCTCTAATGGCAGGTGTTTTTCAGCAATTACGGATGTATACCAGTCTAGCGTAGTTTTAAATAGGACATTAGAAGTAAGCCACAATAAATTGTGAAATTAGCAAGATGCAAGTCATTTGGTGACACGTTGCTAAACATGTCGAGGTTTATAGTATCTTGGTATGTGATTAATTGTTTTTCAGGCCCATCCATCAGTGAGAATCAAGGACGGTGAACACACCTATAACCCAGTGGTGTGTCAGGAAGAAAATTGCACAGGCAGAAACAAGGGTGTTCATATGCACTGCCCTCTCTGCACAGTGGCTGAAGCTTATCAGGATTCTGTCATTCTACGAGCTCACTTTCGTATCAAACATTTGGACAAGGGCATTGACTTTGGTGGTGAGAAGATTGTATTCATACCAACATATTCACACATACTCTACAATATACTGATATGACATAACAACATAGTCAAGTGAATGGGGCATTCTACAGCATCAAGAACAGCCGTGTAATAAATATATATAATAAATATGGTGCGGCACTCAGGTTTAGCATGTGTGAGAGCTGTATTGAACTGTATCGTCCCGTGAAAAAGGTATAAAGGTATTTGGTGTTTCTTCACCCTGTTCCCCCCCAGGCCTTAAGGTGCTTAGATGTTGCAACCATTGTGAAATAGTTGGCACCATTAAAGGGGAGAAAAGATTCAAAGGCGCCCACTGGCACTGCTATCGTTGCCGAAATGGTTTCAACCGCAGAGATGAGGCCATCAAACACTTCAAGACCCATTTTCGAAACCCCCACACCACCTTCCAGATTCAGGTCACCCAGGTGCTGACTTTAAACTGGGTCCAGTTCGATCGAGACAATGTAGAACAGAAATAACTTGAGTCAATGAACATTCGTTTTAGCTAGAGAGAGTGTGGCGTGCTCATCAACAGCTGATCCTACTGCCATTCTTTTTTTTCCGTAGGAAGTCAACTGTCGCCAGTACTATGACAATAGTGCAGAGGCACACCCCAAGGCATATGGAGGGCCAACGGTGTGCCCTGACTCTGGGCTTGAGGGTGTTGCGCTATCAACCATCCTAGGCCAGCCTTGTCAGAACAGCAACAGCGAAACCCTGCACGCCGTGGAGCCAAAGGTTCCATATATATCTCACGAATTGTGGTGGGTTACTGTGAGGAGCTGTGAGATGGATAGATGTGTTCTACCAAAGTCTTGTCTGCACATGTGCAAGTGAGTGGACAAGTGTCTTGTGGTGGGTGATTGTACCGTGATCTTTGGCTTCTCTTGTTGAAGGGCAGCAATGTGAACAATGGATTCCTTGTGGCGTCTGAGGAAGAGGTGGACCCTTCCCAGCATGCCTTGGACCGAACCCAGACACTGGTGCTCATGGACCCAGATAGCCAGACTGGCAGCCTGATTTATGAAGAGGCTGCAAGCATCATTGAAGAACAGGTTGGTTGGATATCACCTAAACTGACTTCGGTGTGCATTGTCTCTACATTTACATTTAGTCATTTAGCAGACGCTCTTATCCAGAGCGACTTACAGTAAATACAGGGACATTCCCCCCAAGGCAAGTAGGGTGAAGCGCCTTGCCCAAGGACACAATGTCATTTTAGGGACATCAGAGAAGGGTAGGGACATCAGAGAAGCTATCTGTGTCTAATCCAGCTGTGTTTACCTTATTTATACCTGAGCTGTACTAGCCTGTTATTAAGGTACTTTTTGGAACTAATATTTGGCTTTCTTCATAATGTTGTGGTTGTAGCCTTCAGACCGGATTGTTTTAATACTGGGCTCTCCTCGTGCAACATTTTGTAGAGCGGGGAAAGCCTGGAGCAGGCCCTGCAAATGGAGAAGCAGATTCTGGAGCTCCAGCAACAGAATGAGGCTCTTAGACTGGAGAAGCATATCATGGAGAAGAAACTGAGGGCAGAAATACAGAGACTCCAAGATCAGGTAGAGCATATGTTGAGCCACTGCAGAGGTTCAGAAAACCGAACGATGGGTGTCTTTGTACGAACTTTATTTATTTATTTTTTACTCTGCCATTGTGCTGCCAGGTGTCTACTGTGGTGCAGTCCAACCTCAAACTGTCAGAAGAACTGAAACAGTACCGCTCAGTCGAAAACTGTCAACAAAGAGTCAGCCAGCTGGTGTGTACAGGTTTTTACTTGGGTCGAATTTGGACGAGTGCATGCTGTGTGATTTAAGCAATAAAATGACTGTTTCATTTCAGTGCTGTTTTTTGGGGGGGCATTCTGCTTTCAGGTGAGGAGTTTGGAGGAGCAGCACCGCAATCTCATCCAAGCTCAGCTAGCCACACTGACCCAAGAGTTGCTGTGTCCGGCAGAGGCAGTACCCATGAACGGCCACATGAGAGCAGCAGAGCTTTCTGTCGGTATGGACAAAGTGGCAGTGAAGGAACGTGAGGCGAGAGACGCAGTGGAAGGGCAGATGGACTGTTATTCAGAGAGTTTAGTGCCTGTACCAGACTGTGAGGGTGTGCAGCCTGGGCAGGAGGAGTTTGTTGCTGGGATCGATAGCTTGGAGTCTGCCGCTTTGGTTGTCCAGACCACCATAGCGCCCCACGACACGAACGAGGACTTGTCAAGGAAGCGGAGGCCCAAAGATGAACCACGAGGGGACGAGGAAACCAAATTGCGGCGCGTCAGTTGAGACGATGCACTTTTCGATTTCTAACTCGGTTTCTCTTGTTTTTCAATCCCTTTCTCTTTACTTCATCCACACACAATGATACCAATAGCGTTCTTCCAAAAAAAGTTCACCAAGAAAGAACTCCAAGATAAACGTATTTCTTTGTTTTAATTCAATTACTTTTGTCACCCCTCCCGTGCAGAGTGTGAGCTTATCCAGTTGTGCTGGCTACCTGCTTTATACTTGTATTAGAAGCACAGAGGCTGCATTAAAACAAGGAAACTCACTTTTTTTTTATGAAATTCTATGGTAGGCTAACGGCAGACTGTCATCACTCTTCCACCCATTGTATTAGTTACCATGCATTGCATTCTCATTAATAGGGCCATTTACATATTTTAAGTATTTTCCCTTATGCTGTAGATACTTTTTACATTTACATTTAGTCATTTTTTTTAAATGACTATAACAATTGTAATTCACTACCTTTAGTATGAAAGTGGAATAAAAACAAAGCTTATCTAAACATGCCCTCTGCATTTACCTGTTTGCATCCAAACCTCTAAAACGTGTGTATACAATAGACCTCCTGTAGAGCTTTTCCTAATTGACAAATGTTAATGAATCGCTATTTCAGTTCAGTTTGAGATCCCAGAAGATTACCTTACATTTTAAGGATTTTAGATCACATAACTGTTACAGTGTTAGCGAAGCCTTGAGCAGTCAGTACAGTTTGTCCTTGTACGTTTTCTGTTCTGTCGTCAGCTAAGGTGAAAGTTCAGCCACAGATGTAGTTGCGAACCAAGAAATATAACGACTGACCTGTCGGCTGCCCGCAAAAAAATATGCTAGCAATACATGGCCCTTGTGAATGGGATACTAATGATTTTTAGTAGGCTACTAGCATTGTGTCCTTTATCTGAGCTAGAGTAATTTATAACCTAGGGTTTTACGAACCATTTTATAATAAAATGTAAACGAGTAAGGTCACGAGCCTTTTTCAGTTTTGTCAATTTAACAGTGATACCGTGATAACCATGATAAACTATGCTACCCCTAATTATCTGCCGTACTGATAAACATTAATTATATATTGTCATATTTTATTAATATGTTTTTGTATAATAGTGTCCGTAATAACGATTAAGACGAGTGCCCATTTGACAAAAGAAGTGTCTTCAGCGTCGGAGTGCGGATATTGTTCCCACGGTTGAAGACCGTCTCTGGCCATCTTCCTGCTATTCTAGAATCTCTGGTCACAGCGAGATCAGACAAAATGGATGTGACTCAAGCAAAACAGGAGCATTTACTTGCATTAAAAGGTATTTTAACACACTTGACAGTGCTCATGAGATAGGAATCACAATCGCCATTTCTGTGGGTGTGAGCTATTTAGTTAATTTGTTTGAGAGATTTTTTAAATACGTCTGTTTCACTGTAGCTAAACTAGCTAGCCTAACGTTATGCTAACTAGGCTAGCCAATGTAGTTCAGGAAATTCTTCATATAAAAATTTTCTAATTACCTATCCTAGCAAGCCTTATAAAGTTCCATTCCTAAAACAGGTAGCACAGGATAACAAAACCATAAAAGCGTTAGTCCAACAAAACGATACAAAACAACAGCAGCCCTGTAATTTTGTGAAACCAAACAAAAACAAAGCTAGGCTAACATGACATAAAGTCGCTAGCCTAGTACTAGAGTAAAAATAATATACAACACAACAGTCCTGTAGAAACTCTGATTATTAGCTAGTCAAAGCTCTATCATTGAGCAAATGGTACCCATTACTAGCTAGGCATAAGTATGTTCATTATTTATAAGTAGCCTCGATTATTAAGTCGTGTAGGGCAGGCAATGGTTGTCCTTGGCTATTTACACACTGTCACTTTTGACTGCTCAGAGTTTGTAGGACTATTTGCGGACTAAACATGTATAGACCACCAAAGATCAAAACAGTGAATGTGATGACTTTGACCTACCAAAGGTGGTAATGTTAGCTACAGGGCAGACCTACTGCACCTGTCTACAAAATACTCAATGAAGAAGATGTAGTCAGTTACATCATGCATGGAAGAACATTCTGTAAAAAATGTACATAATCATGTATACATTATCGTAATGTGCCAAAACTAAGCATGCCAACCATACTAATTGACTTGATCTTTTCCAGTGATGCGGTTAACAAAGCCAACTCTCTTTACAAACATGCCAGTGACATGCGAAGATCGAGATCTTCCAGGTAAATTAGTCAATGTTACATTGCATTACATTGTCATTTAGCAGACGCTCTTATCCAGAGCGACTTACAGTAAGTACAGGGACATTCCCCCGAGGCAAGTAGGGTGAAGTGCCTTGCCCAAGGACACAACGTCATTTTGCACGGCTGGGAATCGAACTAGCAACCTTCAGATTAGTAGCCCGATTCCCTAACCGCTCAACCACCTGACTCCCACCTGACTCCAATGTATAACATTTCACCACTTGTATGCAGACTAGTTCTATAATAAGAGTTCACACTTGCTCCATGGCTAAAATCTGACTATACACACTACTATGTTGTTTACCTCAAGACAGTAAAGACATTGGTAAATAATGATGTTAACAATTTAATTGGAAGACGCAGGATTTTTCGGGAAATTCAATTTCCGGGAATAATGAATACATCCTGCAAATGCATGTTGACCTTTGAAATTCGTAGTGGCTGACAGCTTTTCCATTTAGTAACTGCCCCAACAGTGCTTGATCTGCTTCCAAAAAACTCAAGAGATATTTCCAGAATTATCCAGATCAATTTACTAAAGAAAAAAAGCAAAACATGTTTTTAATTTATTTTCAATCCAAAAATTCGATTTAAAAAAAATCAAATCTGTCTTATTTCCCTTGAACACAAATTTAGTCTATAGGCGTGATGAGAATTTACAGTGTTAGTTTTTCCTTCTGCTGTAGACCAGCATACTGTAATGTGACCACTAGTGTGGTAACTCAATGCTGCTCATCTTATAAATCAGTTTGACACTTCTGGGTAGGCTTGCTATTTATACAAGTGGATGGATGTGAAATGAAGGCATACCTGGGCATAAATCAATATGAATGAGATGACTACAATTTAGGAGGCATTAAACATAATGCAGGTTTTTTTATGCTACACTGCTCTCATATTTTGTCTGCTCTGCAGCTCTAGGACTAATCTCCTTCAGAGATGTTCTAATGTCTGAGGAAATGTTACATTGTGGGCAGTATTAGTAAGTACATTTTGAATGTCAGTAAGTTAGTTGAAAATGCTCCTTCCAGTTGCCAGCCATACGCTGGCAAGTCCTTAACGTTCCTTAACAGGATTCTCATCGTGTTTGTGTTTGTTTTCTTATGTTGACAGGGGATTTGTTTGGTCTGCTGATGAAGGAGGACCCTTCCACCATCAAAGGAGCGGAGGGTTTAATGCTCGGAGAGATGCTCACGTTACCTCAGAACTTCGGGTAATGAACCCTCTAAAATGCCAGAGATAGAAAAGAAAACCACACACCTAGTGTGACTTTATTCCAATTCATGGTCATTTTGTTTATAGTGTTCCTGCTTATAACCTCACCCCACCAATATGTGTATGGTTGCTTGCGTGTGTCCATTCAGTTTAAATTTGACAACCCCGCTTTACACAGAAACATTTTCCTTGGCGAGACCTTCTCCAGTTACATTAGCGTACACAATGACAGCACCCAATTGGTGAAGGACATTCTAGTAAAGGTACAGTATAGCTTTAAGAGCAATCCCATTAAAGTACACAACTTTTCCACCCACAGTATAAATCCTGTTTTGTTTGTGTTTTTTTTACTTGACAACATTTCTCCCCTTTGACATCTCCAACAGGCTGACCTGCAGACCAGCTCACAGAGGCTGAACCTATCAGCGTCCAACGCAGCGGTCACAGAGCTCAAGCCGGAATGCTGCATTGATGATGTCATCCACCATGAGGTCAAAGAGATTGGAACTCACATGTATGTCTTGTTTATATTTCGTGGAGACCACATACACATGCATGTACATATTTACTCCGTAAGATCTGTAGTGAATGTGCAGTAAGAATGCTGCGTCACCATCGTGACCAAGTTGCGTCTCCCCAACCGCAGCTTGGTCTGTGCTGTCAGCTATACCACACAGTCTGGTGAGAAGCTCTACTTCAGGAAGTTCTTTAAATTTCAGGTAAGACTTTTCTGGCCTTACTTGTTCCTCGATAGAGTTAATATTTGGGGAGCAGACTTCAAGCTCGGACAATGTCACATATATGTGAAAAAGTGGATTCAATTAGCACACAAGCGCTAGGTTTTTTCGAAGCATTGCCATTGTCTACTGCTCTCAGTTAAAGTAAGGATATGAACCAGCTTAGTCTCTAAAAGAGACTGCATGTAGTTTCACTGGGAAATCTGGGAATGTTCTTTCTTGCTTAAAATATGTGGTTTCCATATAATAATTATTTTTCTGCTAAATGGAGGACCAGTCTGATAAAGCTGCAGCTGCCTTCAGTTTGCAATCTATTCTCCATCAGGTTTTGAAGCCACTGGATGTCAAAACAAAGTTCTACAATGCTGAGGTGAGTGTTTTCGATCTGTTCGTCTTTCCTACCAGAACCGACATAATGTTTAAACATGCCGTCTTACAATTTACTCGATCGAATTCTTCTTTCTGTCATCATACAGTAGCTGTCTACACATATCTCTCACCATGCGTCTTCACCATTTGACAAACCTTTGTATGACAGTTTTATGCTACACAGCACATTATAGCTTATCATAATCCATTTGTCATGGTTAGGGATTCCCATGGTCTTGAATGTAGTTATAGTAAGTTAGACACCATCCCCCTTCTCATTTGCATATTAGTAGTGCTTTGTTTTTTGTGGAATACAAAGATCCATTGTCATTCTATTTTGGCATGTAACCTTCATTTGTTATTGTCTCTTGTGTTTCATTTTCTCCATTAGAGTGACCTCAGTTCCGTGGTAATTGTTTTCTCCGTTCTCACCGCTGAACTAAGCTTTCTTAATCCTTTCGTTTCAGCAAAGTTTGTCCTTCTCTTATTAAAGCCAATGAGAGTGAGTGAGGTTGAAGGAAGGAAAATGCACGCTTGGACAGTAATACTGACTCTTCGGTTTCCTCGTGTGTGGAGGAAACGGAATGATGCGTTTCCTGTTTCACGCTCAGAGTTTATACCCTGGCTGTTTAGATGCTTTGCTGTGCTTCTTCCTTCCTTTTTGCCGTTGTTCTTCCTCTTAACGCTTGCGTCTTCTTGCTAACTCATCTCACACAGAACATGATCAATCGGGTGTTAGGGTGCCACAGAGATCGGTGCGAAAGGAAATGTAGGGGTTCTTAGTAGGCAAAGTTGATCAAACTCTCCGAAATATGGCAAAATGGGTGGACACTAATCCATGGGTTTGCTTGATTTCGATCTCTTTTAAATGTAGAATTTTTGAATAATCAAGTGGTAAAAATCTTTTAAGGGTTGGGATGATTTTTAATGTTTGGATATTTTCAATGATGATTGTGGTGCCAATTATTACATGAACTGGATATTTTCACATACAGCAGTGCCTTATTTCTTTCCATAGCATGACATGTCTGTTACTGTGAATACAATATGAAGGCTAGATACTTAGTTTTTTTTTGTCTGTCTGAGTTTTGCGAGGAGTGTTTTACTTGTCAGATATAGCATGGGAGAGATGCCCGGCTCTGTGTTGTCCTGTAACAATAACCCGGTCATTCTGCCGCAATGGTCTGTGGTCCCTTCTTATACCTAGACTGTGGATTGCAGGCATGAACTAATCTCTGCTTTTCTCTCATTATGTCCTGAATATCCTAGTACTAATCCACTCAACCAAGGTCAACGGGTCAGCCTTTTTATTACTGAGTTGAATTCCATTGGCTTTAAAAGTAAAAATTCCCACTTTTTGGGGTTTGATTGGCATTACATATTTGGCAAACATTGTCAGTTTGTTTCACCCAAAAGTGGCTTCACTCCAAATAATAACATTTCTATGGGAAACACTTAACATTGTCAGGTATTTTGACAAATGATAAAACGAAGAGGCCACCGATGAAGTGTAGAGGTTCCATCCTGTTGACCTTGGAGCAGGGGTTTTGGAGGTCCCTGTGGGGGTTTGTGGTGCCTGACCCCTGACCTTCTCCCTCCCAGACAGACGAGGTGTTCCTGGAGGCTCAGATTCAGAACATCACCACGTCCCCCATGTTCATGGAGAAAGTCTCTCTGGAGCCGTCCATCATGTACAACGTCACTGAGCTTAACACTGTGGCGTGTGGTGAAGACGGGTACAAACCTCCCTCTGCTCAGTCATGATGGTTCATTCTCATCAATTTACTAAAGAAAAAAAACAAAACATGTTTTTAATTTATTTTCAATCCAAAAATCAAATCTGTCTTATTTCCCTTGAATTTTCCCAGAGCATCTACATTTGGGAAGATGTCCTACCTTCAGCCCATGGACACACGCCAGTACCTCTACTGCCTCAAACCTAAACCAGAGTATGCTGAGAAAGCTGGCGTCATCAAGGGTGTGACTGTCATAGGCAAACTGGACATCGTATGGAAGACCAACCTAGGAGAGAGAGGGAGACTACAAACCAGCCAGCTACAGAGAATGGTAGGGGGATCGTATCACAGCACGACTGTCCATCCAGGTTATTGCCAGTGTGTGAGTTTTGGGAGGATTCGAACGTTCCTTGCAGTCCCTAGCACTTCGGTTCATGTTTGTTCTTCACGTGACCACCAGGCCCCAGGTTATGGAGATGTGAGGTTATCATTGGAGATGATTCCTGACACTGTGAACCTCGAGGAACCCTTTGACATCGTCTGTAAGATCACCAACTGCAGGTAAAAAAAAAAGTAAATGTATTTGTATCTGTTCGCGTTTGCCCTCTGCAGACTCACCCACATTTGAAAGCAAACCTACGCTCCCGGCTCAAATTGTGCTTTTGAAGGAAAGCTGTGTTCATGTTGCAGCGAGAGGACCATGGATCTGGTGCTGGATATGTGTGACACCAGGTCTATCCACTGGTGTGGCGTATCGGGGCGCCAGCTAGGGAAGGTCAGCCCTAGTGCCTCCTTGTCTTTACCCCTCAAACTCCTGTCCTCCTTCCAAGGCTTGCAGGTGCGGGTCTCACCAACTCAGAATGCTGCTGGTATGTAACACAGGACGTTGCGTTGGTAATCAATTCCGTATTGGTGATTTTTATTTTTGAATTTCAGAGTATATCCGGACTTAGACTCACGGACACGTTTCTGAAGAGGACTTACGAATATGATGACATCGCTCAAGTGTGTGTGGTCTGCCCCTACATGAGCCGGGAGGGTTAAACTCATGCCTGGAACCACTGCTGTTTGCATCTTTATGGACCAATCGTTGCGCTCTCTGTGTCTACCATCACCTGTCACTTATGTTTGCACCCTGAGGAGATCATGTTTTAACATATGTATTGTTTTTAAGTGTTTTCTTTGAAACACACTTTGATTTTAAATGTGAATAATTGTGAATAAAGTCATTAACTTAATCTTTGATTTATTTCACTTTGGAAACAGTAATGTGTTGTTACAGCTGAAGTCATTCTGAGGCACCGACAACTCGATTGAATTTTAAGACATCTTTATTGACATGTTTTTGACAAAACAATGCTGTCCTCTTTTGCAAGCATATCAATAAGCTTCATAAAGTGACTACAAATATCATATTAAAGCATGCAAAATGAAAACTTAGGTTACATCCTTACTGTTCTCAATATCGCCCAAGTAATGGAAACTTAAACGGGCATAAAGGGCAATGGCATTTTAATATTTATGTTTGCTAAGGTGCAATTGTTTAGGTACAAGGAAAGGGCTGCAAACATGATTATTAAGGGCTTACTATATATCATTGGAAAATTGCCATTCTGTTAAGTGCAGTTTAAAGCAATGGTTAAATTCTGTGTGATAAAAGGCTATGGGTGTCACCCAACACTCAGTACAAAAATAATAACTTCAAACATAATATAATAAATAGAGAACCCTGATGTTGTGTGTGACTGTCCTGTAGTTATGAGAAATACGGCAGAAATACTACCTGTTCAAATACTATAGTAATGCATTCTTCCTGTTTAGCCTTCTGCAGGTGATGACTACAGTGGATGGAAGTATACTCAAGTCTGCATCTGAACATGGCAATACTTTCCACATTACTACTACAGCACAACACATAGAACACAAATACACGTGGAATGAAACAGCATTCAAGAAAGAAACCAGTTGCCGTGTACCGTCAATATCGATGTGTTTGACAATTTCTCACTTGTTTTTCTCTCTCTTCCGATCGTATATCTAGAATGTGTAGGTTGCTCCGTTTCCTCCTCCTCTACCCAAAGCCCCAGTCACAGTAAAGTGCCATCAATTGCATCTCCGTCTCTTCAGTCCAGCCCTGCCGGTGATGTGAGTTTAAGGAATGGGTGTAGAGATTGTAATCACGTCATATGGTCCCCTTCCTCTGTATTGCCACTACAAAGGAGGAAAACAACAAAGTTGGTATCGTCTCCAAACCCCATGGCATGGTATGGCTCACTTCTTTAGTGGTAGGGGTGGGCCTACAACATGAGTACTAGTCTCTGAGGCCCTGAATGTGATGCATTTGAGATACATTTTTATTTAGATCGGGAAACCACAAAGACTGCGGCCTGTGTTCAGAAGGGTTTCATTACTTTCATTACTTGTATTATTGTCTTTGTTGATTTGATGTAAAGCACCTTGAGCTGCAATTCTTGTGAATCGAAATGTGCTATATAAATAAAGTCTTATTATTAAGATATTATAACCGACCAAGAGTCAGGAGTGTTCCTCAGCACTGCCGCTGAAAGAACGACTCCGGATATGGTTCCTCAGCTGTTCTATCAGCTCCGGGTTCTGCTGCTGGATCTGCTGGGCAAACTGCTGTCCGCTGGAAGGAACGCAACACGGGCATGGCATGTAGGTATTCGTGACTGACTGTTTTGATGACTTAATACACTTCTTTTTTTTTTTTTTATTGGGAGTAGAGGCTTACGCTTCGATCAAGCTGGAAATGTCTGACAATCCGCCCACACCTGCTGCCGACCCTCCGACTGCATTCGACATCATTCCTGACATTCTGATCATGCATACAGAGGGAGAGAGAAAGAGAGAGTTTGGATGTTGAGATATGAAAATGGGATGTGGATTGATACTGTTGTGGACATGATGAAGCCCACTCACAGCTGTTGCACTTGTTGGTTCTGCATCACGCTGGCAGCCTGTAAACACAGAGGTTACAATTGTTCCCATCGAAGGTTTGAAACAAATACTCCTTACTCCATTATCATCGAAACAGATACATTCTCTTGTGTTGTGACTACTTGGAGCTCATACCAATTTCATAGATATATTCATTCACCTTAGCTGTCACTGACCACCGGGTATGCTTGTAAAGACATTCATTCCCTGGCAGGCATTTCATTTCATTTGCAAGAATTCTACCAGTCCTAATCACCCACGAGAGAATTCCCCTGCCATTTGACAAAGGCATATGTTGAATAGCTGGCCAGCTGCTTGTCAAAAGGTCAGTTAAGGTAGCATTCTCAACTTAACGTATCATAAACACTGTAATTTAAGTATGAGCTACCTGCGTTTCGAGATAGGACTACTCTGAGGCATGAAGGGCAACATTCTTGCCTTTAAGAGAAGAGTAATGTCTAACATCAAATAATGACAGCTTTTATTAGATAAATCCCACGATAATATGCTATATATCCAGTCTTACCATGCTGATGAAAGCGGGGTTGTTGATGAGGCTGGCCATATCAAATCCCAACCCAGTGACAGTCTGTAACCAGTGACAACAAATATCATTATGATCACTGTCTAACATGTACAATTAAACTGTCCTTTAAAAAAAATAAAAATAAGTCTGTCTAATGTGTGTTTTCACCATTGACACAACTGGGAAATTCTTACCGAAACATTCTTACTGAGCATGAAAGTAAGATTTGCTTTTTGTTTGTGTTTTAGCATAATCTATTTCGGTGCTGGTGTGAGCGTTTCGCAATGCTGGTTATGTCCAGAATGACCTTCAGTCGGGAACTAAAAGCAGTGCTGCTCTACTTACTGGACTGACGGCTTCTTTCTGCTTCTGCTCTGCGATCTTCAGATTGGACTTGTACGTGTCATTTTCCGGATCTAACACCAAAGCTTTTTTGAAGTAGGAAATGGCTTCTGGATACTTGTTTGTGGCAGTCAGGGCCAAGCTAGAGCAGAGACGAAAGAGAATGGAATGGAAGAGATGGAACTGTCGTCGTCCAATTCGACGTAACGCATCGCGAACGTTTTTGACCGACCTCTCACAAAAGGGGCACGGATGACACTGACATTTTTCAATTTCACGGATCCAACTCACCCCATTCTTCCGTACGCTTTGCTGTAGCTGGGGTCGATGCCTATGGCTCTGTCACAGTCACTTGTGGCCTCTGTGTAGTGGCCCAGTTTGCTGTGAGCTGCAGCCCTGAGAGGAACAGAGGCATTAGGGAATGTCCACGGCACTCTCGCTCGTTTCATGCCTTGCAGATCAATAATGCACATGCACAGGCTGTAGTACCTGCAAACCGACTACGTAGTAGCTAAAGGCAGGATTACAGGATAGGCAAGTTTTGCAAACCTAGCCATTTTAGCTTGAGTTTGAAAGGATTCAAACCAAAATATCCAACCCCCTCCCTTAGAAGTCACTCCCCCAAAACAAATGAATACCTGACTACTGCTGGATGTGAAGTTTATTTCAGCAAATATGACAAAAAGTGCTTCTCAACAACATTACCTACCCTGCCTTTAAAGTAGAGGTTAAAAACCAACACTCGTTCCACCGAACCATATGTTGCAGTTACAAAGCAGTACACCATCACAATATTGCAGATGTGTATTAGTGATCAGGGTGTATGGTGCATCTTTGTGAAAGAGATCATTCTTCAATATACTGGTTAACTCGAGAATCACGAAAGCAGTTGGCTGTGTACCTGTTACAGTAGTATACAGCATTTCTTAGGTCCAGGTCAATGGCTTTTGTGTAGCAGTCCACAGCACAGCTGTAATTCTCTTCCTTCATATGGTTATTTCCTGCCAATACAGAGATGGTGGTTAGTATTTCGGATTTGTCTGAAAATATGGCAGGATTTCTTTGTTGTGAACTAGCAAATTATGCCTCCAAAGGACAGGCTGTGTTGACGGACTCGGTTATTCGCGTACCTTCATTTTTCAGCTGCTCTGCTCTTTCAATGTCCGCAGGGGAGGGAGATGTCTCTGGTACCGTCAAGTTGTCGTTCTGCAGAACACAAAAACCTCTGAAATTCTAGAGGTATTGATACATCTGTACATGCGCTACACTGTGTGGATGAGAGAGTAATCTGGTGAGTCACCTTCAGAAGAGAATTTAGGAATATCTCTGTCAGAGGTTGTGGCACAGCAAGGTGGCAATCACTGGAGTTGATCCTAAAGGTGGTCTCCAGACATTGGATTGCGACTGCAAAAGGTTGGGAGTAAATATCACTTTTTTTGTGTGACTCAGGCAAGGACTCTGAATAACAAGTGAGTTTGTCTGACCTACCTTCCAGGCTTTCCTGTTCATCAGAATTCAAAGCTCCACAGTGTGTTTGATCGCGCAGAAACTGCACAATAGAGAACGCAAGCCGTTTCTCCACTGCCATTTTCTCTGCAAACTGCTGAACACAAGTAGTGATTAGGGATTATTTTAAATTGATGTGACTGGCTTCTTTGACACAGTCATCATGCCAGCTCTTGTCTTCTATATCAACACAAAGCTGTGATTGTTGAGGTGGATGGTATCTTGCTCAAACACAGAACCATCAAAGTGTGCAATCATGGTAATGTCAGAGGGAACTCGTTTCCAAGACAACTCCAGGAAAAAGTTGAATATAACTAGCTCTATTCTGGATTTGACAGAGCTCCGTTCAGTCACCTCATTAAACGACAGAGCTGAAATTGCACATAATTTGCATATATATGCTGTTTAAGTCTTGTTTGAACCTATAGCGTTCTCTATTGTAAATTATAGTCTTTAAAACATGGAATAGGCCTACACTCCCATCGTTATTAATCGGAGCGATCATGCATTATTTTATACGAATATATATTTGAAATCGCTCGACACGTATACATTGGCTACACGCACTCCTTCCTAATAACAAAAGATTTAGTGTTGACATGTTATGATGCAGTAGTGATGTCATATAAAAGGCCAACACTTAATGTGGGGTTTCTCCTCAGTCAACATTTTAAAGCGATCGTTATATCAAGCACGGATGGTCACTGACTGATTCTTCGGATGGCATAAATACAAAATCACTGACGATTGTGCTCATGCAACCCATCATGGCTGAATGGTCGACAAGCATCGTTTTGAATGAGATAGCATCATTAAGATGTGGTAGAAATCGGAGGAAAAGGGCAAACGTTATCCTTTCTGTACATCGAAATGCTTACCTATCGTAAATAACAACATTAGTATATCAAAAGCTATTAATGCCCGCCCACCTACCTGAGCAATTTTCAAGCTGTCCCTACTACCGCGTCATGAGTTCTTCTGTGTTAAATTGATCACATCTTCAGCGCCTGCGCATTTAGAACGGAAGCGAACAGAACAGATTCAATAGAGCGCTGGATCAGTCAAGAAGTACAGTAAGAGGAGGAAGGAGTTGAAACGAAATTTAAATTGCACGCAAAAAACCGCATGAATTTGCTGGCATGTTTTCGCTGAGAATTGTAGTGTGCCCGACGCTTTTCCGGTAGGCAATTGTCAAACATTATGGCTTAGCTTGATACTTAACACATTTTTTCCATGCTGTCTGGCTGTCAATGGCAATAGCTGAGTGAGCACTATAATTAACCAAAGGCATAAATTATAGCATTTGGCGTTTACAGCCATACCACAACGGCTATGAAACTGGAGAAGGGTGAACGTGTTCAAATTAAAAGAATATTTAGACCATGTCTAAAGAATAAAAACGTAGTAGCCTATTCGCTGCAATTAATAGGCTACCTAACCAAGTCGTACCCTTGAAAGGTTGAACACTTTGTAGCGTAGCTTAAGCAATGAACATGGCATTGTATAGTATGTCTCCGTTTTGTGTTACCATTGCATTCCTGTTGTGGAGAATATGGGATAAGTTCCCTGTGGATCATCGTTAGCCAGGAAAAAATGATCAGCATGGTATTTGGGGGTTCAGGTTTCGCGGCGTTGACCCATATGATAGTTTGTTTAGTAAAGATAATAATTTCTATAGGGCTTTATTTAGCCTGTATGTAGCACCTGATGTATTTAGATTTTATGCGCACACTGGTGGGCAACAGTATGATTACCCTAAACCTCAAATTTCCCAATAAGACAACATAATAATATGTTGACAGCGAACGGTTACCGAAGATTAGCTCTATAACAGAAGCAACAAGCAAAAGCTCATCAAAGCACAAAGTAAACCGTTTTGCCCAGTAGAATTATCGGCCTACACGAATGCGCATGACTGTCTTATTCTTTCTTTTCCCCATAGAGTCGCTGGTTCTAAACCCATCTTGAGAATGACTCTACTGAACCAACGTTTGATATCAGCCACAACCTGCAGCCAGGCAGCAGACAGCAGAAACGCTCTAAGATGGGACTTGACAACAGACCAGATCAAGAGCATGACAGACAGCTTGATCCAAAGAATCAAACAGGTCTACGACAACATTGGTTCGCTGGACATCGAAAAGGTCTCCATTGACAACACCTTGAATGCTTTGGCAAGTGCGAAGCTGGAATATGCTTGTAAGTGTTGTCATAGTGATTGATCGGAACATTGGGAAGCATCATCTTTGCATTCTGTCGTAAGTGATGAACACTCTGTTCCCCAGCCTCGCGTCACGTCCTTGATTTCCCCCAGTATGTCTCTCCTTGTAAGGAGGTGAGGTCTGCCAGCACCGAGGCAGACAAGAGACTGTCCAAGTTTGACGTGGAGACCAGCATGAGGGAGGACATATTTAAAAGGGTTCTCGCCTTGCAGGTACATAGACCCACACAAACAACTTACTTCAAAATTGCCCTTGGTGTCCAAGTTATGTCCATGGAGGTAAAATTAGTTGTGAAATATTGGGTTAGGTGATTTGGCAGTGTGTCACATAATGAGAGAACATTATGTCTAAACATGTCCCCATTTCCTCCATAGATTCAAGTTTAGTCTACAAGTGCAATTTGATCTGTTGAACTGGCTCCATCCTGACTGCTTTCATCCCAGTTAACCACACTGACACCCATTGATACTTTCATAGCCCCAACTGTATGGGACATTTTGGGACTCTGGCGTAGTATCAAATTGAATTAGCTTGTTACGCTAGCTTGAGTCTTTCTGTTTTTGTGTCATAGAATTGTAACCGTGAGCACTGTTATTTATTTGTCACTGTGGCTCTGGTAGCAGTCTCTCTATGGCAACCACCATGCCCAGGGACTCTTCCAACAACTGGTGTGGGGGCAGTTTGACTGACTAAGTGCCGGCCCTTAAACACACTTTGTTGCCAACTCAGAACTAGCTTTGCCTCCTCAGAGACTGTTGATTGTTTTTGGTCTGTGTTTGCAGGAACAGCAGCTGGACAATCTAATGCCTGAAGCCAAAAGATTCTTAGACCGTCAAATCACACTGGGGAAGCGAAATGGATTGCACTTGTCAAAAGACATTCAAGAGGTTGTATAAAGCCCCAGGGGTTATGTGTTTTAATACAAATCAGGACAAATTGGACTGAATTTGCGATTATCATTTATTTCCCAAGGAAGTAGAAAGAATCTCCAAACTTATAAGTGAACTTTCCATCGACTTCAATCAAAACCTGAATGAGGATAAATCTTACCTGGTTTTCTCTGAGCGTGAACTGGGTAAGCCGAAACGCACTCGATAAAAGGGACACTACAACGACTTATTTGACATGGCATGTAGTATGTTTCATATTGCACATCAGTTATGGTCTATATCTACCTCAACCCTCTCCAAGGTGGACTAGCAGATAGCTATCTGAATAGTCTGGAGAAAACTGTGGATGGGCGGTTCAAGGTGACGCTGGCATACCCACACTATTTCCC
Organism: Osmerus mordax; assembly: GCF_038355195.1. Classification (NCBI taxonomy): domain Eukaryota; kingdom Metazoa; phylum Chordata; class Actinopteri; order Osmeriformes; family Osmeridae; genus Osmerus; species Osmerus mordax. The sequence goes on along the minus strand of NC_090069.1, from coordinate 2,934,519 downwards.
CCTGATGAAGAGATGCCATTTGGCTGAGACCAGGAGAAAAACGGAGACCGCCTTCCACAGCAGGTGTAAGGAGGTAAACGTCCTCAAATCCTCCCTCATACTTCTGATGGATATCAAAGTCCTCCACATCCAGTCATGGAAAAATACAATGACTGATGTAGATGTAGCTTGAGTGTGTTTTTGTTCCAGGTAAACACAGCCATTCTGGAACGACTGATAAAGCTCCGGGCGAAGGTTGCCAACTTACTTGGTTTCAATAACCATGCAAACTATGTGCTCGAGATGAACATGGCCAAGAATGCGACAAATGTGGCATGTTTTCTAGGTACGTCCCCCTCGAAGATAATCAAACCCCAATGTTGACACATTGAGTGATATTTGCAAAAGCACACAGTTCATGTCTCCTTTTCACCTTTCCTATATTTCATAGATGAGTTCTATGAGAAACTGAAGCCAGTGGGTGAGAAAGAGAGGAAGTACATTCTAGCTCTGAAGAAGAGGGACTGTCTAATGCGGGGCCAAACCTTTGATGGACTGATCAATGCATGGGACTTGCCTTATTACATGAACCAAGTTGAACAGGTGAAGTTTGCGGTGGACAAGGACAAGCTGATCCAGTATTTTCCACTCGAGGTGGTGACAGCTGGACTCCTCAGTATCTACCAGGACCTGCTGGGCCTCACCTTCTCACAGATCAAGCACACCCATGTTTGGCATGAAAGTGTCAGTCTCTATTCAGTCATGGATACAGCCACAGGGGAGGAAATTGGCCAGTTCTATTTGGATCTGCATCCAAGGTGTGTATTTCAATGTATTACAAATCCTTGTCACGGATTACCTCTTTTTGAAGACGTGTTTTGTCCCTTTACTTAACCCGTCACAATGCCTATGCTGAGAGTGGTGTTGGATGAATCTATGGTTCCGAGAATGTGTCATGCCATGTTGTGTAATGACCCTGTTCCCCTCCTCCAGAGAGGGAAAGTATGGCCATGCTGCCTGCTTTGGGCTGCAGCCAGGCTGCCTGGGGCTTGATGGGAAACGCAGGCTTCCAGTGGCAGCCATGGTGGCTAACTTCACCAAGCCAACCAAGGGCTGGCCCTCACTCTTGCAACACCACGAGGTGGAGACATATTTCCACGAGTTTGGCCATGTCATGCACGAGCTGTGCTCCAAGGTAGGGAACTTTGCTTTTGAGAAAACGATTCTACGCCTAATCCCAAATCAGATCTCATCTACAACTCCTATATACGGGTAATCTGAGTGGATCAGAGAAGCAGGAAGCAAGTCTCCACAGATCTCAACAAGTGCACAGGCAATTACACAGGTTTATGTCAGCCTCACAAACAGGACTCTGTGTGTACAAAAGGATACTTCCTAACTAAATGTTTATTGACATCCCTTAGACCACATACTCAGAATTCAGCGGGACCCTGGTGGAGACCGACTTTGTCGAAGTTCCCTCTCAAATGCTGGAGAACTGGGTTTGGGAGAAAGAACCCCTTAGGAGAATGTCTCGTCACTACAAGGATGACAGTCCCATTCCTGACAATTTGCTCAACAAACTTATTGCCTCTAGAGTAGCAAACACAGGTCAGACATAGACCATATCTATTCCTTACAACAGTAGGTTGTAAGATGTAAAGTCTTACAAGACTAAGATGTTTCCTTCAATGTGTAGTACTTTTTTCCCCCCATCATCGTGGCTTAGCTAAGTTTCATATTTCCATGGTGTGTCTTTGATAATGCCTATAATTTCATTGACTGGCAAGGTCTTCTCCAACTCCTCTTTTCTCTCTTGTTCAGGGCTAATGAATTTACGTCAGATAGTCCTCAGTAAAGTGGACCAGTCTCTACACACCCAGTCTCACTCAGATACTGCTGAGGTATTCGCCAAGCACTGCCAAGAGATCCTCGGTGTCCCTGCCACTCAAGGTCTGACTTCCGCTACAAACACAGATTCACTGATAGTGTGGATCAATACGTGGGATTCACGTTTCTTTGTCTCTGTTGCCTGCTTGTCAAGTAACGTAAACATCTTTTTTTCCACAGGTACAAATATGACAGCCAGTTTTAGTCACCTGGCTGGGGGCTATGATGGCCAGTACTATGGGTACCTGTGGAGTGAAGTCTACTCTATGGACATCTTCTTCAGTCGATTTAAAAAGGAAGGAATCATGAACCCGAAGGTAGCAAAAGAATGATTTTAGATGTATAAATCATAAATGACTTATTCCAACATCGTGACTTATGTTTTGCAGTGACGGGATGTTTGACGGTTACACTGCCAAACATCCTCGAGGGTCGAGTCACCTGTTTTCGTTTCGTTCCTATTTCCATGTGTGTAGGTAGGGAAGGAGTACAGACAGGCAATTCTAGAGGCTGGAGGCTCTGTGGACGGCATGGAGATGCTGAAATCCTTCCTGGGTCGAGAACCTTGCCAGGATGCTTTTTTCCAATGCAAGGGGCTCATAAAATCTGGGGAAATACAAAACGGAACATGAGGAGCCTCCTTTTGTACTCCATGATAGAATAACAACTTTATATTACGTTTATTGTAGGCTTAATGTTTGACCTGCATGATATTAAATGTTATGTATTTTCCGTAGTTGTTTTACAGAGCTCTGTGGAGATCTGTTAATACCCACAGTTAGTTTTATTTATGGTAGTATGTTTATATCTTATAGTCTTAATGTAGTTCCTTAATGTCACATCTTAGATTTTTTGACAAGGCAACCAGAGAAGTAGAAAGTTTATTATACTTAGATTTCTACGCAAAGAATGTATGTATTTTTGTATTTTTCTGTACAACTATGCAAAGAAATGTATCACAATTTGCATTTGTCAGTATCGGATCTGGATTGTTTCTGGACGTTTAGTCTAGATGCTCTGGGGGGCGACAAACACCATGGTAACCATGCAGAACACATTAGGACACTAGCTTCTCTCTTCCTAAACCTATGTTTTTTGTGATCATATTGATAATGTTGTAGCTATATCGTTTATAGAAGCATGATATTGGCGATGCGCGCCGCGATGTCACTTAACACTGGGCGTATGTACCTTGATCACGGGCTAGACTAAAAGCAGCTGCGCTCTTTCGGTGGGGGTAGTGGGATGATCCTGAAGGGGTATCGAGACTCGCTCCTTTCCTTTAATAACCAACACACGAAATAGAGTTCATGTAGGCATGCACCAGGGACGGTAACCTTCACATCGATATTAATTTGCATGGCTTGTATATTACTCAAATGATTACTGAATTGGCAGTTATGCCATTGAAAATAAAGCATATAAACAACATTATGCATCAGGTAACACTACTGATGAACTGAAATAAAAACGTTATCTTACAACTGCCACTGTGTCACTGACGTCGGTGACTGCTGGATTGGCTGGGTACGTTCGTTTTGGTTCATCGTGGTATCCCGGAGATCTTCAGAATCTTGCTGTGAAGTTGAATGCGGGCAATTGCACCGCGGGGTGACCCGGGTGTCCTAAATGAGAAAAACAGGTTTGGGCTAAAGACAGCATCAGCGTTCACTGACTAGCTCGCTAGGTTGTTAGCTACTCAGTTCGGGCTCAGACGGAAAAACTAAGCCTGCGTTGCTTCGTGTTTTACGGATTGGATGTAGCGTGTTATTCTGACAAGCTGCATGGAAAATATTCTTAACAATGAAGAGAATGGAAGAATATGATTGAAATTTAAGGGTGCGGCGTACTACAGAGGAAAAGGGTTCGGAGCTCGTGGACATTTTTTTGCCTTTTGTATTTCCTTGCCTGGTGCCGTGGTGGTGTTGTGGACATTTTGGATGCTTTCTTTTAATGCTCGGTCGAGAATTTTTACCGATTTGATTGAGTCTTATCATGTCAAAGGTGTATTTTATTTAGTTAGCTAGCTTTCATCATTCTTTTCATGGTTAAACACAAATTCAATACGATAAACAACTTTTGGGAGATTGAATCGGACGAAAGAATGTTATTGTGATTATTCAAAAAGCTTTTTATGCAGAATTTCACATACCATAACAACTTAAGTTTTGTGTGGATTCTTATCACCTCCCGGACTATATCAACTTATAAAGTAACTAATAATACGACAACGATATATTGGTAAGTAACCTTGATATTCATAACCCGGCAGGCACAAGCATTGTCAGTTCGAATAGCAAGCAGGCTAACAACGACGTTAGCTTGGCATTGGCTACAGTGTAGCCAGTCGAACTATACTAGTCTGTGGACTATGTAGTCTAGCAAACAGTCAGATCTAGGCTAGGCTAGTGTTAACGAGCCCCTGTGCTACTTATGTTCTGACTGCAGAAATGGATTGTTGTCATCAGTCTACTCTATTTTGATGGAATTTAACAAAGCCATGGTTTACCGCATGTCCAAATGATATTGTGTTTAGATCTACTAGCTCGGTGACTACAAACACATTTACAAACCGTTTTCACTGGACACTCTTCAGTGTGTCTCATTTTCTTTGTAGCTAGTGAGCTACAGTTAAGACAGCCAATGAATGCCTCAGCATTGCTTCTTCCCCGTCCATTGCCAGCCAGCTAACCGTAGCTGAACAGGTGAAATTATATATGTATATTTTAGGTAGAAATGCTTGACTTATGTGTCGTTGTTTCATGTGAGATGCCACATTGGGTTATTTATTAATGCCTTTTACAAAAGCTGTGAGCCGGAGGAGCGAGCTCTCAGGAAGTATGGTCTTTGGAACTGGGGGCCACCCGCTACGAAACGGAACCTACTGAAAGAGTGTCTGGGCAATCTAACTGTGAACTGACGTTATTTTAAATCGATCTTTCTAAGTCCTATAAATGATCAATTAGACACTTTCTGTCCTTTCCCGTCTGAAACCAAACCGAATGTATCTCGCTTGTTACGGTCTTTATTAAGTAGGCAAGCTTCCTCGTCGACGACAGATGGCTTTTAATCGACATCTTGGCTTTTTCACTTTCTCTTAGCAAATTCTACTTCAGCTAATACGATTAACACACTCTGGCCAATTGAGACATGGTTTGGTATTAGAATAACCCCTTTTTACGGTGGCAGGTGATGTCTTAAAATTGATAATAAGCAGGGTAATATGTAAAGCATAGGCTACATTGATGCAAAGTGTGTCTAGGTTACCTTTTTCTGGTGAGAGAGCAGCAATGATAAACGCATTTTACTTATGAAGATCATCATCACTGTGTCAAAACCCCTAGTTGTCTTTATTGTATGAAACGGTGCGTTTGTGGCCACCTTGTTTCGGTAATTAGCTGGTGATATTCAAGCCAACAGGATAAGGCTGGTTATTTGTAATTAACGCCTGGACTCTGTCAATACGATTAATTTGCCTATCTTGGTCGGCGCACACATTTCCTAGTGCGAACAAATATTTGACTATAACGAGACTGGATGGGATGTTATCAATGTGAGAACGGCCTAATCTTCTTTATTTAATTGATTTTTACTTGTTGGAGAGATCCTACAACATTTAAGGTACCCCAATCAAAAGAAATTCAACATTATCAAACAGTATCGTCAAGAGGCCATGTCTTTATTTCCCCGTTACTTTCCTGAATGTGTGTATTTCCTGTTATCGTACACAAATTCCAGTTAATCCATGGTTGTTCGAACATGTTTTAAATCAATTTGGAAGGGAACTATCTGAGAGACATACTTTAGATTCCTGTTAGCTGAATTTCCTCCTGTTCCTGCTTTACTCACTGTACCTGTTGACGCCCCATGGCATCATTAGTAGTAATAATAATAATAATAATAATAATATCCGGTAGTGTAACGCAGCACCTTTTGCGCTGTCGCTGCGTTGTAACGTAGGATTATGTGAAGAGATTCAATGTGAAATCAGCTTGAATCTGACTGCCAAGATGTTTCTCCACAACTGACCATGTGGAACAGACTATTTTAGACCTTTCTCGAGCAGCACATGAGACGGTTGAAACAGTTGCCGTTTTTGCAAAGCAACTGAACTTTATCTACATTAAATAGTAATGGGACCAGGGTTTCTCCTTCCCCTGTCTAAATCACTCTCTTCCAGGATAAACTTTATCTTGCAGACTTTCTTTCAGACTACATACAGGACTAGGCTTAAGATTTGGCTGGTGGAGGGTAGCAAGCAGCCGATGAAAACGGGGGTGTATCTGTGCATACGTGTATATGCAGAAGATGAAATAGGCTTCCCCCTTGTCAAACCTAACATTGATAATTTATGGCATTTTCCATGTCCCCTCCTCTACTTTAGAATGGTTTGGCCCTTTTCTCCCCTCGGAAAGAAAATATTTAGGCTCATCCTGCAGATAGCCTACATCAGAGACATGCATTTGTTGGGAGTGATTGTGTAAGTGCAATGGAATGTTTCCATTAAGATGTATAGAGGATCCTTTAACCCAGTCAGCATGCACTGACTCGATCCTTAAGTTAGCCTGTTTGGGGCTCTAACACTGTAGGATTAGAAGCACTGTTTCACATTCATTTACTTTTGATCTCTTTCGTATTGGGTGCACCTCCTGAAAAAAAAGTCCTCTAAAAAGCCTTATATCCTTAACTACAAGTTAAGGATATAACTTGGATATAAAAATGGATATACACCTGGTGTGAAATCACACAGTTCTTTTAGGTACTGCAGGCACAGTAGCTGCAGCTCAGGAATATTTTGTGTATAAAAACAAGATTCCCTCTTTGTCCCAGTGACCTTTGGTGTTGTCCTTTGTGTAGAATCCAAGGTAGGACGAACACCTTCAGCTATTTGCCTAATTTATTATCCATTTAGTGGCTGTCCGTGGCGGCATCTTCAGAACGTCAGTTGGATTTCAGCGGCGTCCTTGAGAATAAGCACAAGCTCGCTCTCCCCCCCCCTTCGCTTCTCTCTCCTTGTAATGTAAATCACATTCATCATCTACACAGAGTTCAGAGTGCTCTTTTGGACTACTAATGCCTTGTTGCTGCCTTCCCACTGCAAGGGACTTTTCCCCTGTGGCTCCTTACTAGCTAGCTATTTCAGTCCCCCCGACAGTGTCAGCGAGCTCACTCTGTGTTCCCCTCCAACTGACTTAACTCCGCACATCATAAGCCCTGTCAACTGACATGTATCCAACTGAAATCACCAGGAGGCCCAAGACATGGCTTTTAATCTCAATTTAGCTTCATATCACCCTCTCACTATCTCCCCTATAGACTAATGAAGTGTAAGAGACTTATCTTTGACTGTATCCTCGATTCCCCCCTCCCTCCCCCCTGTTATGGGAGACTGGCGTTTCATTTAGTCTGAGCACGACAGGCATCCATCATCCTGGCCATATGTTGATGTAAGCTTAACTTTAGTTCCTTTAACTGGGTGTTACAGCACTCTGATGATCTGGAACGAAAGGCAGAGTCGATGCCTTCCCTTGCAGAGTCGATGCCTTCCCTTGCAGAGCGGCGAGGGGAGCCTCATAGCAGCCAGGCAGCGGGGGGGTCTGTGTTAATGGAAACCTGGCCGTCCCACGACACGGAGCTGAAAGTCACCCTAGTGAATTGTTGGACGCTCCCCCCACCCCCCGCCCGCCCCCATTTACCATCTACCATCGTGGCTGAGCCCTTGGGCCTGTCGGGAGGAAAAGGCAATCAACATTTAGAAAGCTTTTCATTGTCAGTGTCCCTGCGTACAGTGTGGAGTCAGCACAACTGGAAAAGCTGGCTTTGAGGAGAGCGCCTTGTTCCCTGGAGGGCCTGGACACCGATTGGCCGACACACCACCAGGCCCGTGTACTGTTAATCACATTCCGACTAGAGTGTGACCCAAGACGACAGCATGTGTGTTCCCGAAGACCTAAGATGTCGTGCCGTGCCAGTCAAGTATATGAACAGGCTACCTGTTTTAAAACCACATTGTGGCGCGGGCCCCGGTCATCGCGTACCGAGGCTTGATGTAACCTTGTGACCCATAAGGCCTAGTGTTTGAAATGCAAAATGTGGATATCACCGTGGGTGACGTCAGCGGCAGTATTGCGCAGCATGCTTGAGCGGTGGTGTGTGTGTGTGTGGGGGTGTTGTCTTATGACGACAACGGTCGTTATGCAAAGATGGGTAGGCTAGCTACGTCTCAGTCTCTCCCTCCGTCCCCGTGACAACAGGGGTCGGGATGACATGTGTCTTTCCCTCAGCTTTGTGTCACGAACCCACATTGTGGCAACGTCAGAGGAGAGGGCTGTGTTTTGATCTGTTTTGTATACAGGAGATTAGCCTGAGGCATCGAAGGGGGAACTTTTGTTTAGTTTGGTGTCGGGATCGGGATATACGGGCTGGGGAGAGTGTCGAGCCGCGGTAACGGGACTGTTGGAACGGTGTGAAAGTCATTAGCGAATTGGACACCACGTAACCCTCCCCAGGTTGCGTTCAGACGGATGTCGGTATCGCTACCGCGTCGTGCCGTTTGTGCAGCCGCAAACATCAGATAAAGGGCGACGTGCGATGGTGCTTCGCTGTTTGTTTCTCCGCCGCCAAATCTAGCTCCGCGTGAAGTCACGTATTCCCTTTGAAGTCGGACCCAATGTGACGGGGAAAAAAAGAAGAGAAACCGTTCCTTTCCCACAGGGTCAGGTTTTGTACCACTGCGTCAAAAGTGATCCATTTCTAGCCCATGTTGTCGTCGCGAAAGCGTTGTTTCTCCTGCAGATTTCTCACCGTTTGGTGCGTTGGAGCAATATTACGGAGGTGTTTATTTACACAGGCCCTAGTGGTTTGTGTAACATTTGACAGGCCGGTCTGGCAACGCACACATCTGGGCGTTCAGCTTCCCTCCTCTAACGATGTCCCTGCCCCTGTGACCCACTTAAGAGAACAGCTGTCTGTCTCTTTCTGTTTCTCTCGCTCTCTGCATCTCTGTAACGCCTCTGCATGGCTGTCAGGATTCCCAAAGCCAAATCCTTCTCATTTCCAATCGAGTGCTCAACACAGAGAGACACAATCGTGTGTACGAGTTTGTGTGTACATAATCCCGGCCCGTTATTACATGTAGACAAAACATGTGGACAGACTTGATGTGAGGCCTACACACACACACCTTCCTTCTGTCCCTTTGACCAGATTATACATTAATATCGCCTACTAACACGCATGGATTATTTATAGAAGAAATATATATATATATATATATATATTCGTTTTACATTTTTATGCTAAGTTTGCTTTGTATATCTGAAGTTTGCCATGAATGGGACTCTGTATCAACTGAGGGTGATTGACTGTGTTTCAACTGAGGGTGAATGACTGTGTTTCAACTGAGGGTGAATGACTGTGTTTCAACTGAGGGTGATTGACTGTGTTTCAACTGAGGGTGAATGACTGTGTTTCAACTGAGGGTGAATGACTGTGTTTCAACTGAGGGTGAATGACTGTGTTTCAACTGAGGGTGATTGACTGTGTTTCAACTGAGGGTGATTGACTGTGTTTCAACTGAGGGTGAATGACTGTGTTTCAACTGAGGGTGAATGACTGTGTTTCAACTTAGCGTGATTGACTGTTTCCACTCGTTAGCCTGAGTGAGGTATCCTTGTCCACCCTTACTTCCTGTGTGGATCGTATGTACTGTAGATACAGGTCAGCACAGCCGTCCTCTCTCCTTTCACCCAACACCATATTGTAGCGTGTGTGTGTGTGTGTGTGGCCTTCTTAGTATCCTTTGTCCACGAGAGAAAAATTAAACCCCTCAGGAATAAGTGGGGCAGAAACCTTAGTGACTGAAACAGTCCAATAGTGTTTGCTCTCAGCTGACTGTGTGTGAGAGCCTCGACGGAAAGGAAAACCTCTCAAGCGCACACACACACACACACCGGTTCTCTGTTGAGCTGCACTGTGACTCCATTGTGTTGGATGGGCTCGGAGCCCCAGACTCGGTCAGGAGCCCAGTGCTGATTGGGTATGTCTCACCATCAGCAGGCCAGGACACTGGGCTTCCAGGGACACCCACAGACAATACCGTTGTGTTGCCCTCTGCTCCCACACGACAGATGAGCCCAGCCCGGCCTAATCTCTTCCACCGTGTAGGATATTATACACCCAGTGGAGTCTATAGAACTGGAGCTCTACAGTTGCATTGTGTGTGTGTGTGTGTGTGTCCCTCAGATTCAGGCTGACCTTGGTAAGTTCGAGACTGAATGCCCAGCCTATAAGAACCGAGCGCGGGAGCTGGAAGATGGGTAGTTTCATCACAGGATACTTTTATCCGTGAGGCGTGCAGTACGAGGAGATATGCGTCGTCATGTCCCACTCATTCTCTCGTCACAATGAGCCTGCTATTGCTGCCAGTCTGCTCTCACAGACGTTTCATTCACCAACGGGCCGTTCTCACTCTGTCAACAAAGACGAGGGCATGGCGAGGACTGTCTGAATCACTGTTCTTCTCCGATGAAGGAAAAGTGCACGCATTCACCACAAATGTGATGATAAGTTATGGCGATGATAAATGGTTATGACGCGCTTTGTGTATTTCATAAAAGGCTTTGTGGCAAAGATGAGACTACTTCCTTTGAGCGAATCGTTGAAATTCATATTTTGGGGATGCGAAAAGTCGTGCGAGAACAACACTGAAGTTGAGCTTTTAGATCCTTCAGTCAATCGTGGACACCAGGCAGTTTTCTAAGTAGATAATGATGGGTGAAGCCCCAGATAATCCTTTCTAATCAGATCAAGTTAATGAGGCAGTAAGAGGTGATCATGGAAACTTAAAGACGGGGAGAAGATTAAACATTATCTGTGTGTTTTCTCTCTGTCCTCAGATAAGCTTCAGCTCTCCTGGTGAATCTGTCACCTGCCACTAGCTTGGATCCAGGTCCCGGTCATAAATGACAAGGTAAACACACACGCACACACACACACACAGCCCGTCCTATTTGTAGCAAACACGAATCCTTTCTTCTTAGGTCCTCTCGAAAACCAATGTCCTCACACCTCATGAAAGGAAATGGGCCAATGTGAGGGTGCTGGTTTGGGGAGCGGGCATGGCTGCCCCCCCTCTCCCCCCCCCCCCCCCCCTTGTGTGTTGGGCTGCTGACGTGCTATCCTGATCTTCCCTCCAGCTGAACCAGACGGGGCGCTCCTGTTGGTTCTTGTCGGGCTCACGCTTTGCATAAGCACCCGTGTCGGCCAATTCCAGCGTTGCTCATAGAATCTTTGATTTCGACCGTGGCGTTATGAAGAATGTGTTGGGGGAAGGGGGGGGGGGGGGGGGTGCACCTTTTGGTTCTCCAAGAGACGGTAGTCATCCTAAAGTTCAGGCGGAAGGTCACCCGGACCGTTGGTGACTAGAACCTCACCGTGGTGACCACACAGCGACTGACGATACTGCATTGACACCCCCTCCACCCACACATATTGATTACCGCCACCATAACGGGGGGGCGGAAGGGCAACCAATCGATGGCCGGGATGCCTTGAGAGGACCCGCCCCATGGCATGACACGGGTAGTCCACAACAAGCCTGCCGCTCGGGGTTTCCGGAGCAGGATACTGAGGCGATGTTTTTTTTTTTTCAGAGGCCCGCGAGAGGAATGCCGTCAGTCTGTAATATGCTGCTCTGACGGCTGCGGTCTCAGGACGCAAGAGAGGGGGATGAAAGGGGGGGAGGGGAGCAATTTCGAATGCTGCCCCCAGCCTTTGTGTGTGTGTTTCGTGTAGGATGGAGAAAAAAATGATTTATTCACCTCTGAGGCTGTTGAAACCAAATCCCTGACCTCTAGAGTCGGTGAGGTCTTCACCCCCCCCCCCCCTTTCTATATTGCTTAGACTTTTTTCATGTCAATCTTACACGATTAGCTCTTGTGTAAACTCCGTTCTGCCTGTGGTCTTGGTTATTCAGCTGTAACTATGTACACACTGAACAGCGACGAGATCCGTTGACCTTGTGGCGTGCTGCAGTTACATTGTGATAAAGACGAGTGTCACCGTGGCAACGCTGATGCGTGAAGTGGGTTGTTGACGACGCGATATTGGAGAGGCGAAAGGCGACGACGCTCGCTTTGGTCGCATCCATGGCGATCAGTCAATCCAACCGGTACTCTCGTATACTATGGATCCAACGATCGGTTGAGGCCGTCTTGAGCACTGCGGAGCCCCTTTTAAAGGGACAAAAACAAACAATGTCGCTCTGAACCGAATCCAAGTCTCTTTAGGACCTGTGTGGGATTCAAGGGGCTGGGAACTGATCCCATGCCCCTGTGCTACTGCCTCCCACCCCTCTGTAGGGGGGGGACCCAGGCACACGGGCCGACCTCCTGGGGGCCAGGAGGCCGGTAGGACGGCCTGTGCCTGGGAAGACCCTCCCTCGGTGCTCCGCCAGCGTCGGCCCTCTGCAGGCCGTGTGAACATTTACATTTAGTCATTTAGCAGACGCTCTTATCCAGAGCGACTTACAGTAAGTACAGGGACATTCCCCCCCTGAGGCAGGTAGGGTGAAGTTCCTTGCCCAAGGACACAACGTCATTTTGTACGGCCGGGAATCGAACTGGCAACCTTCAGATTTCTAGCCCGATTCCCTAACCGCTCAGCCACCTGACTCCTTGTGTGAAAGCACAAACGCGCGGGGGGGGGGGGGCCCGGCTGACCTCCATGACACGGAGATGTCAGATGGGGGGGTTCCGGTGTGTCGAGGGGGGGGGGGGGGGGGGTTCCGGTGTGTGTGTGTGGTGCATCTGCACGCGGCATGCCCCGTTCATTAAATCCTGCTTGGCAGTTCCTGAGAATGATCTAGACCTCCTCTGGCCTGTTGGCGATGAAAACGCCGTCCCTGGCCACGCTCACTGCTCCCCCTTCCTCCTCCCCCGTCCCCCTCCTCCTCTCCCCCCCTCCTCCTCTCCCATCACTGGATATTTTCCACTGCAGGCGGCATCGACACTGTTGAATATTAACCAGACGTGGTGTTGCGGTGATTTACTGCCATGTTGTTGGGCTCAGGCTACCCTGGTTCGTCTCCCACTCTGGCCTGTGGAGGGATCACTTTCCACCCAGCTCCTGGTGGCTTGTTTAGGTTTGACCAGTCGAATCTCACACTTTATTATATTTTCTTGGGGGGTATACTTACAGTATTGTGCAAAAAGTCATCGTCATTTTTTTTGTTTGTTTTCTGTATTTGTGCGGCAGTATAAAAGTGCAATGTTGAGAAATGTTGCTCAGTCTTTAAATATAATAGTTTCTTAACACAAAAAACTGCTAAAATGCTTTTTCTTTGTACCCTAGACTTTTGCCCAGTACTGTAGATATATAACCCAAGGTGGGTTCTCACTGTTCCAGCAGTGTTGAGTCAGCTGGTGTGTGTGTGTGTGTGTGTGGTCCCTTGGAGGAAGCGAGGACACTGTGACCTCCAAGGAACTCTTCTGGATCAAATGTCGGGTGACCCTGCTTAGAGTGTTGTCTGTCAGAGCAGCTCAGGGTGTCACCCAGCCTGGTGTCACCCTGCCGGGTGTCCTCCCTGCCTGGTGTCACCCTGCAGCCCTGCGCTCAGGAAATAACCCGAAGGATTTGAACTGTGGCCGCTCAATACGGCCTCCGCGAGAATCTGGAGGATAGTGTTGCATGTCATTTCTCTGGGGGGGGAGGGGGGGTGTGTAGTACAGTGTGTTTCAGTGCCGAAACACTGATGCAAGACTCACCGTGGCAGCGAAACCGTGGGCCGTGACCTTTATGGTTGCCGTGACCTTGGTGAGCCGTCGTCGGGGTGTCCTGGGGGTCTCTGCGCCCCCCCTCACCCCCCCCCCCCCCCGGAGGCGCTTGTTTCTCTGCGGCTCCGTCACGTTTAACCTCATCTCATATTTAATTAAGGGCCTCCCGGCAGAAGTGGGGGAGGGTTTTAAACAGACGGCTATTTCTGTCCGCCCGCTGCGTGCTGCACTCTGGCTGTTTCGGCCCAGGCCAGGTCTCACCGATAGTGGGGAGCGAGACTGGGAGAGCAAGAGGGAGGGAGAGATGGAGGGTGGGATCGAGAAAGGGAGGGTGGGATCGAGAAAGGGAGGAGTGGAGAGAGGAAGGGATGGAGAAAGGGGCAGAGAGAGAGAGAGAGAGAGGGTGGGGGAGAGAGAGAGAGGGTGGGGGAGATAGAGGGAGGGAGGGAGGGAGGGAGGGAGGGAGGGAGGGAGGGAGGGAGGGAGGGAGGGAGGGAGGGAGGGAGGGAGGGAGGGAGGGAGGGAGGGAGGGAGGGAGGGAGGGAGGGAGAGATGAAGAAGGGGGGCGGGGAGAGCCTCATGGCAGCTCTCTCATAATTGATAAGGCAGCGCAGCGCTTCGACCGAGAGCACCAGGGTCAAACACCTTCTGCAGCACGCTAGCTTACGCCTGGTAATGAGCGCAGGTTGCCCTCGACTACAGACCCCTCCTCCATGGCATACGGAATACCAAGCAGATGGAAGTCATACCCGTTGCACTGTACTGCATAATTAGACCTGGGTCTAGGCAGGGTTTGCGTGTTATAAATTGTATTTACACACGACATTCGCATGTTGCGGTCAAAGACCGGACGGGAGGCCTTAGCTCTGCATAGCTCTGAACCGTCAGATTCGTGTGGCGTTAGGCTAACCTAAGCTAAATCTCCCAGATTATCGGATCCCCTCACGTCGGGCCTCATGAAATGCATCTCATTTCCCCGATGAGGAATCCAGCTTTGCATGCAGACGTTGATGCATCGTGCAAAATCTGTTCAGGGAGCCAAAGTGAAACTGTTTTGAGAAGGAAAGCGTCGATCTTTTGGTTTCTTCGCTCAGCAGACCTGACTCCAGTTTCGTCACAGTCTTGCACGGCCCCCACAGGAAGTGGTTTTCACAGTCTACGAGGTTAGCGTGTAGACAGACGGTCGTCATGGAGGAACCGACGGTCGACAAACAAAACATTTGCCCGACAAAAGACAGACAGCGGTTATTGTTCCGGTGAAGAAAGAGAGGCCAGGGTTTCAGAGAAAGTCAGCGATTTTAAAACGCCCATCTTAAGGAATTCATTTTCAGAAGAACGCAACCAGGAGTATCGCTTAGGCCCCTACGTGCATTTTCATTTTGAACGCTTGTTTGGCAATTCATTTTCACATTGCCCTTCCCTGATCACGATCGCTATTTGCGGGTAGTCGCAGAGGGCTTATTGGGGAAAGGGAACAGGCGCTGGGGGTTTGTCATTTGGCTGAGTGGTGTTCCAGTCTGGGAGATTCACTCCACTCTGCTATCCTTCTCATCTTCCTAAGTCTGGCTAGGGCTTGTGACTGTGGCGTGGAGGTGCCATGCTCTGGTTAGACTAGCAACATAGCAGCCCTGCCTCTCACTCTCTCATTCTCTCACTCATTCATACATACACACACTAGCCTTGAGCTGGTTCTCCCAGATGGACGCTCAGGGCCTTGCCTAGAATTTTTTTTTCTTCTTATCGGTAGCATGGTGAGCATTGGGGGTTAATCCTGCTTCTGACGGCTCCAGCTGTACCTAATGTAAGAAATCATAGTTTCAAAATGACTCACTGACACCAGCCAAACATGTCAGGGTTAGCGCTAATCTAAGATCTCCAAGGCGCAGGGGACGATAAGCACGCCGGTCGCTCGACGCGCACAGGCAACCGGGGACAGTGCCTCCGCGTGATCGGCTTCCTCCACATCCGTGTCATTCTCAGGAGGGTTCGGTGACATCTCGGTGACTCCAGATCTGTGTTGCGCCTCAGCCTCGGCGTTGTGAAACCCCACACTTTATTCCTCCACCCCGGGGGCCTGTGCGTGTCTGAGAAGAGAATGTGGGAATTATTCATCAGAGTGTAATTACGATCCAGGCCCTCTCGAAGGGGAACAGAAATTAGAAGACATAGGCGGGTCAGTCGGGAGTCTCATTCGACACGTATCGGAAATTGTTGGTTCTGGGCTAGAACCGGGCGTGCGTCTCTGTTATTCCTCGCACGGCGGCAGGATAAAAGCAGTCTTTTGGTGTTTGGGGTCTGGTTATGCTAAGAGCACGGTTTGTTCGACAGTGGCTTGTTTAGGCCCCTCAGACCCCTGCCTTGCCCCCGGCGGATGGCAGTGTTTCTGGGACCCGCCATCGCCTCCTAGCCCTGGGTACTTTAGAGGGAGAGACGCTTTCCAGAACCTCTCTGACTGAAATAGATGTTCTGCTTGGCAGACGCGTTAGCCAGGCGAGCAAAAGGAGAGGGGGGGGGGCGAGGCAGGACAGGGGGGGTGAGGCAGGAGAGGGGGGGGCGAGGCAGGAGAGGGAAAGAGCAACGGAAGGAGGACGCGAGTGTCAAAGACAGAGTCAAGTTTCACTGACCTGACAGATGTGTGTTTGCGTGTGTGTTTGTGTCGTTTTCTTGTGTGTGGGTTGTTGCTCAGAGAGGGGAGTGACTGACTGAATCAGGTCAAGGCGTTGACGAAACATACACTATATTGCCAAAAGTATTCGCTCGTCTGCCTTCACACGCAGACGAACGTGACATCCCATTCTTAAACCATAGGGTTCCATATGATGTCGGCCCACCCTTTGCAGCTATCACAGCTTCAACTTGTCTCGGAAGGCTTTCCACAAGGTTCAGGAGGGTGTTTATGGGACTTTTGGACCATTCATCCTGAAGTGAAGGGTTGAGGTCAGGACTCTGCGCAGGCCAGTCAAGTTCCTCCACACCAAACTCGCTCATCCGTGTCTTTATGGGCCTTACTTTGTGCACTGGTGCGCAGTCATGTTGGAACAGAAAGGGCCACCTCCAAACTGTTACCACAAAGTTGGGAACATGAAATTGTCCAAAATGTCTTGATATACTGAAGCATTAACAGTTCCTTTCACTGGAACTAAGGGTCCGAGCCCAACTCCCTAGGGAGTCAGGTGGCTGAGCGGTTAGGGTGTCGGCTAGTAATCTAAAGGTTACCGGTTCGATTCCCACCTGTGCCAAATGATGTGTCCTTGGGCAAGGCACTTCACCCTACTTGCCTCAGGGGGAATGTCCCTGTACTTACTGTAAGTCGCTCTGGATAAGAGCGTCTGCTAAATGACTAAATGTAAATGTAAATGTAACTCCCGAAAAACAACCCAACACCATAATCCCCCCCTCCACCGAACTTTACACTTGCAAGTACCCTTCTCCTAGTAACCGCCAAACCCGACTCGACCATCAGATTACCAGACAGATTGATTGGTCACTCCCGACAGAGAACACGTCTGCACTGCTCTAGAGTCCAGTGCGGCGTGCTTCAACACCACTGCGTCCGACGCTTTGCATTGCACTTGGTGATGTAAGGCTTGGATGCAGCTGCTCAGCCATGGAAACCCATTCCATGAAGCTCTCTACGCACTGTCATTGAGCTAATCTGAATATCACATGAAGTTTGGAGTTTGTAGCTGTCGACTCTGCAAGAAGCTTGTGACTTCGATGATTTAGATCAGTGGTTCCAACCCTGGTCCTCAGGGCACCCCTGTCCTGCATGTTTTAGATGTTTCCCTGCTCCAACACACCTGATTCAAATGAATGGTCATAAGCAGGCTTCTGCAGAGTTGGATAACGACCCATCCATTTGAATCAGGTGTGTTGGAGCAGGGAAACATCTAAAACATGCAGGACAGGGGTGCCCTGAGGACCAGGGTTGGGTACCACTGATTTAGATAGCCGAGTGAATACTTTTGGCAATATCGTGTATACTTTGAGAAAATTTGGCCACCCTGCCAGTGTGGTGCAACTGTTATGAGTGTGTCACGTTCGACTCGTGCGTGTCATTGCCAGTCAGACACGGAGAGGGGGAAACCGGAAGGTCCTGTTGAGACACTTTGTGTTGTTTCACCCAGATCCCATGACCCAGGTCCCATTTGACCAGCCATTCAAAGACTACAATCGTGTTTTTGTCTCCCTCGGCCACATAAGACCTCCCAGGACCCGAGGACACTGGTGAGAACCTGAACCCAAAGGAGAGAGAAACCAGAAAAGCAGGTCTCTCCACTGCCACCGTGTTTGCTGCTTACCGGCAAACAGGTGTCGTCTTTCCCCGACTCGCGCAACAGAAGAGTTCTTTCTTTGTTTCTTGGTCCATTTTCGGGTCTGTCTCTGGTCGGGACGTGGAAGTTAGGATATCGTAATGAATAATTTATAATAGGTGAGATATTAAGAGACTAGTGGGTTATGAGGCAGCATTGCTAACGTGTGTGTGTTTGTGTTGGCTCGTGTTCTCGGTATTGGTCATGCATTATTAAGGAGCAGCCTACAGCTCTGGTGTCCTGCTGGGCTAGCTGGAGGTGAAGGCCGTGCTCTCAACGAGTAGCTCGGAAGAAACCAACACCTTCCTCTGCTCCCCCGCGGAGACACACACACACACACACACACAAGCCACTCTCCTCGCCGTCGCGTGACTGCAGCAACCTTCGGGGGGGAGGGCCATCCGCTGTGATAGAGAGGGAGAGAGAGACAGAGAGAGACAGGGAGAGACAGAGAGAGAGACAGGGAGAGACAGAGAGAGACACAGAGATACTTGCCCTTTAGATACCTCGGTGGCTAGTTTAGTTTTTTTTTTTGTCACCGAGTGCAAACCTTGCCTCACGGAAGCGCCCCTGCCCTGCCGGTCTTGTCTGCAAGGTGCTTTTGTTAGAGGAAGCAGGTTCCTATTTCCTGTTCCTGATGCTACTAAACAGGATCCAGCAGCCCTGAAGGGTGGGTCTCGCTGTTTTGGCGTTCCACAGTTTTTCCCCTCTCCTCTCCTCCTCGTTTTCGTCTTCCTGCGTCAGGTCTGCCTGCGTTGCAGCCTCGCCCTCTCTGCTTGTCGGGATCAAAAGCTGCCCTTCACGAGAGCTCTTGAGGTATCTCTATGCTCATCTCATCCTGCCATATTCCCCCCCGGAGTGTTACCTCCGAAGAAGGAACGCCGTCTAACTGCTACTGACAGACATGGCGCCCAAATCCTCTCTCCGCACACGCACTCACTCTGTCACACACGCACAACACACTAGTGTTTTCCCGGCAGATGGTTCGTTGTCAACTCCACACGGAGTTGCTCTAGTACACACACTGTCTACACACACACACACACACACACACATACAGTTCCACGTCGGTAAACAGAGCGGGTCTCGTCTCAGGAGTGCCGTCCATAAAGCCCCTCCCCTCCTCACGGCCACGCCCCTGCCCCAGGTGTGGCACGTGGCCGGACTTGCAGGGCTCGGCCCCCCCCCCCCCCTCCCTCTCTGCAGCCCGTCCTTGTTTACCCACCATGCTGTC